>NC_139699.1:18777611-18832611 GCF_964188405.1 Protomyctophum parallelum
CCGTTTTTCATCATTTTTGAGGTTTTGAAAAACAAAACAAAAAAAACATGGGTTATAGCCCATCGTTTTTCGAAATCTTGATAAAAAATTTTAACCTAGTTTTTAATCATTTTTGAACATGGGCTATAGCCCATACCGTACGGCATACTATAGCACGCCGTTTTTCATCATTTTTGAGGTTTTGAAAAAAATGAAAAAATGAAAAAAAACGATGGGTTATAGCCCATTGTTTTTTTTAATTAAAAAAAAAAAATTATCCTCGTTTTTCATAATTTTTGAACATGGGCTATAGCCCATATCGTACGGCATACTATAGCACGCCGTTTTTCATCATTTTTGAGGTTTTGAAAAAAATGAAAAAAAGAAAAAAAACGATGGGTTATAGCCCATTGTTTTTTTTTATTAAAAAAAAAATTATCCTCGTTTTTCATCATTTTTGAACATGGGCTATAGCCCATATCGTACGGCATACTATAGCACACCGTTTTTCATCATTTTTGAGGTTTTGAAAAAAAAAGAAAAAAAACATGGGTTATAGCCCATCGTTTTTCGAAATCTTGATAAAAAAAATTAACCTCGTTTTTCATCATTTTTGAACATGGGCTATAGCCCATACCCTACGGCATACTATAGCACGCCGTTTTTCATCATTTTTGAGGTTTTGAAAAAAAAGAAAAAAAGAAAAAAAACGATGGGTTATAGCCCATTGTTTTTTTTAATTAAAAAAAAAAATTATCCTCGTTTTTCATCATTTTTGAACATGGGCTATAGCCCATATCGTACGGCATACTATAGCACGCCGTTTTTCATCATTTTTGAGGTTTTGAAAAAAAGTGAAAAAAAGAAAAAAAAAACGATGGGTTATAGCCCATTGTTTTTTTTTATTAAAAAAAAAAATTATCCTCGTTTTTCATCATTTTTGAACATGGGCTATAGCCCATATCGTACGGCATACTATAGCACGCCGTTTTTCATCATTTTTGAGGTTTTGAAAAAAATGAAAAAAAAAAAAACATGGGTTATAGCCCATCGTTTTTTGAAATTTTGAATTCTTTTTTTAACCTCGTTTTTCATCATTTTTGAACATGGGCTATAGCCCATACCGTACGGCATACTATAGCACGCCGTTTTTCATCATTTTTGAGGTTTTGAAAAAAATGAAAAAAAAAACAAAACATGGGTTATAGCCCATCGTTTTTTGAAATTTTGAATTCTTTTTTTAACCTCGTTTTTCATCATTTTTGAACATGGGCTATAGACCATACCGTACGGCATACTATAGCACGCCGTTTTTTATCATTTTTGAGGTTTTGAAAAAAATGAAAAAAAAACAAAACATGGGTTATAGCCCATCGTTTTTTGAAATTTTGAAAAAAAAAAAAAAACTCATTTTTCATCATTTTTGAACATGGGCTATAGCCCATACCGTACGGCATACTATAGCACGCCGTTTTTCATCATTTTTGAGGTTTTGAAAAAACAAACAAAAAAAACATGGGTTATAGCCCATCGTTTTTTGAAATTTTGAATTCTTTTTTTAACCTCGTTTTTCATCATTTTTGAACATGGGCTATAGCCCATACCGTACGGCATACTATAGCACGCCGTTTTTCATCATTTTTGAGGTTTTGAAAAAAATGAAAAAAAAAACAAAACATGGGTTATAGCCCATCGTTTTTTGAAATTTTGAATTCTTTTTTTAACCTCGTTTTTCATCATTTTTGAACATGGGCTATAGACCATACCGTACGGCATACTATAGCACGCCGTTTTTTATCATTTTTGAGGTTTTGAAAAAAATGAAAAAAAAACAAAACATGGGTTATAGCCCATCGTTTTTTGAAATTTTGAAAAAAAAAAAAAAACTCATTTTTCATCATTTTTGAACATGGGCTATAGCCCATACCGTACGGCATACTATAGCACGCCGTTTTTCATCATTTTTGAGGTTTTGAAAAAACAAACAAAAAAAACATGGGTTATAGCCCATCGTTTTTCGAAATCTTGATAAAAAAATTTAACCTCGTTTTTCATCATTTTTGAACATGGGCTATAGCCCATACCGTACGGCCTCATATAGCACACCGTTTTTCATCATTTTTGAGGTTTTGAAAAAAAGTGAAAAAAAGAAAAAAAACGATGGAACGATGGAAAAAATATATATATCCTCGTTTTTCATCATTTTTGAACATGGGCTATAGCCCATATCGTACGGCATACTATAGCACGCCGTTTTTCATCATTTTTGAGGTTTTGAAAAAAATGAAAAAAAAAAAAACATGGGTTATAGCCCATCGTTTTTTGAAATTTTGAATTCTTTTTTTAACCTCGTTTTTCATCATTTTTGAACATGGGCTATAGACCATACCGTACGGCATACTATAGCACGCCGTTTTTTATCATTTTTGAGGTTTTGAAAAAAATGAAAAAAAAACAAAACATGGGTTATAGCCCATCGTTTTTTGAAATTTTGAAAAAAAAAAAAAAACTCATTTTTCATCATTTTTGAACATGGGCTATAGCCCATACCGTACGGCATACTATAGCACGCCGTTTTTCATCATTTTTGAGGTTTTGAAAAAACAAACAAAAAAAACATGGGTTATAGCCCATCGTTTTTCGAAATCTTGATAAAAAAATTTAACCTCGTTTTTCATCATTTTTGAACATGGGCTATAGCCCATACCGTACGGCCTCATATAGCACACCGTTTTTCATCATTTTTGAGGTTTTGAAAAAAAGTGAAAAAAAGAAAAAAAACGATGGAACGATGGAAAAAAAATATATATCCTCGTTTTTCATCATTTTTGAACATGGGCTATAGCCCATATCGTACGGCATACTATAGCACGCCGTTTTTCATCATTTTTGAGGTTTTGAAAAAAATGAAAAAAAAAAAAACATGGGTTATAGCCCATCGTTTTTTGAAATTTTGAAAAAAAAATTAAACCTCGTTTTTCATAATTTTTGAACATGGGCTATAGCCCATACCGTACGGCATACTATAGCACGCAGTTTTTCATCATTTTTGAGGTTTTGAAAAAAATGAAAAAAAAACAAAACATGGGTTATAGCCCATCGTTTCTTTTAATTTTGAAAAAAAAATTAAACCTCATTTTTCATCATTTTTGAACATGGGCTATAGCCCATACCGTACGGCATACTATAGCACGCCGTTTTTCATCATTTTTGAGGTTTTGAAAAAAATGAAAAAATGAAAAAAACGATGGGTTATAGCCCATTGTTTAAAAAAAAAAAAAAAAAAAAAATCCTCGTTTTTCATCATTTTTGAACATGGGCTATAGCCCATATCGTACGGCATACTATTGCACGCCGTTTTTCATAATTTTTGAGGTTTTGAAAAAAACTGGAGAAAAATAATAATAACATGGGTTATAGCCCATCGTTTTTTGAATTTTTGAATTAATTTTTTAACCTCGTTTTTCATCATTTTTTAACATGGGCTATAGCCCATACCGTACGGCATATTATAGCACGCCGTTTTTCATCATTTTTGAGGTTTTGAAAAAAACGAAAAAAAACAAAAAAAACATGGGTTATAGCCCATCGTTTTTTGAAATTTTGATATTTTTTTTAACCTCGTTTTTCATCATTTTTGAACATGGGCTATAGCCCATACCGTACGGCATACTATAGCACGCAGTTTTTCATCATTTTTGAGGTTTTGAAAAAAAACAAAAAAAACAAAAAAAACATGGGTTATAGCCCATCGTTTTTTGAAATTTTGATATTTTTTTTTATCCTCGTTTTTCATCATTTTTGAACATGGGCTATAGCCCATACCGTACGGCACGCCGTTTTTCATCATTTTTGAGGTTTTGAAAAAAATGAAAAAAAAAAAAAAACATGGGTTATAGCCCATCGTTTTTTGAAATTTTGATATTTTTTTTTAACCTCGTTTTTCATCATTTTTGAACATGGGCTATAGCCCATACCGCACGGCATACTAAAGCACGCCGTTTTTCATCATTTTTGAGGTTTTGAAAAAAATGAAAAAAAACAAAAAAAAACATGGGTTATAGCCCATCGTTTTTTGAAATTTTGATATTTTTTTTAACCTAGTTTTTCATCATTTTTGAACATGGGCTATAGCCCATACTGCACGGCATACTATAGCACGCCGTTTTTCATCATTTTTGAGGTTTTGAAAAAAATGAAAACAAAAAAAACATGGGTTATAGCCCATCGTTTTTTGAAATTTTGATATATTTTTTTAACCTCGTTTTTCATCATTTTTCAACATGGGCTATAGCCCATACCGTACGACATACTATAGCACGCCGTTTTTCATCATTTTTGAGGTTTTGAAAAAAATGAAAAAAAAAAAAACATGGGTTATAGCCCATCGTTTTTCGAAATCTTGATAAAAAAATGTAACCTCGTTTTTCATCATTTTTGAACATGGGCTATAGCCCATACCGTACGGCATACTATAGCACGCCGTTTTTCATCATTTTTGAGGTTTTGAAAAAAATGAAAAAAATAAAAAAACATGGGTTATAGCCCATCGTTCTTTGAAATTTTGAAAAAAAAATTAAACCTCGTTTTTCATCATTTTTGAACATGGGCCCTAGCCCATACCGCACGGCATACTAAAGCACGCCGTTTTTCATCATTTTTGAGGTTTTGAAAAAAATGAAAAAAAACGAAAAAAACATGGGTTATAGCCCATCATTTTTTGAAATTTTGATATTTTTTTTAACCTAGTTTTTCATCATTTTTGAACATGGGCTATAGCCCATACTGCACGGCATACTATAGCACGCCGTTTTTCATCATTTTTGAGGTTTTGAAAAAAATGAAAAAAAACAAAAAAAACATGGGTTATAGCCCATCGTTTTTTGAAATTTTGATATTTTTTTTAACCTCGTTTTTCATCATTTTTCAACATGGGCTATAGCCCATACCGTACGACATACTATAGCACGCAGTTTTTCATCATTTTTGAGGTTTAAAAAAAAAAAAAAAAAAAAAAAACATGGGTTATAGCCCATCGTTTTTTGAAAATTTGAATTCTTTTTTTAACCACGTTTTTCATCATTTTTGAACATGGGCTATAGCCCATACCGTACGGCATACTATAGCACGCCGTTTTTCATCATTTTTTAGGTTTTGAAAAAAAAGAAAAAAAAAAAAACATGGGTTATAGCCCATCGTTTTTTGAAATTTTGATATTTATTTTAACCTTGTTTTTCATCATTTTTGAACATGGGCTATAGCCCATACCGTACGGCATACTATAGCACGCAGTTTTTCATAATTTTTGAGGTTTTGAAAAAAAAACAAAAAAAAACATGGGTTATAGCCCATCGTTTTTTGAAATTTTGAATTATTTTTTTAACCTCGTTTTTCGCCGTTTTTCATAATTTTTGAGGTTTTGAAAAAAACTGGAGAAAAATAATAATAACATGGGTTATAGCCCATCGTTTTTAGAATTTTTGAATAAATTTTTTAACCTCGTTTTTCATCATTTTTGAACATGGGCTATAGCCCATATCGTACGGCATACTATTGCACGCCGTTTTTCATCATTTTTGAGGTTTTGAAAAAAACTGGAGAAAAATAATAATAACATGGGTTATAGCCCATCGTTTTTTGAAATTTTGATATATTTTTTTAACCTCGTTTTTCATCATTTTTGAACATGGGCTATAGCCCATACCGCACGGCATACTAAAGCACGCCGTTTTTCATCATTTTTGAGGTTTTGAAAAAAACAAAAAAAAACATGGGTTATAGCCCATCGTTTTTTGAAATTTTGATATTTTTTTTAACCTAGTTTTTCATCATTTTTGAACATGGGCTATAGCCCATACTGCACGGCATACTATAGCACGCCGTTTTTCATCATTTTTGAGGTTTTGAAAAAAATGAAAAAAAACAAAAAAAAACATGGGTTATAGCCCATCGTTTTTTGAAATTTTGATATTTTTTTTAACCTCGTTTTTCATCATTTTTCAACATGGGCTATAGCCCATACCGTACGACATACTATAGCACGCCGTTTTTCATCATTTTTGAGGTTTAAAAAAAAAAAAAAAAAAAAAAAAACATGGGTTATAGCCCATCGTTTTTTGAAATTTTGATATTTTTTTTAACCTCGTTTTTCATCATTTTTGAACATGGGCTATAGCCCATACCGTACGGCATACTATAGCACGCCGTTTTTCATCATTTTTGAGGTTTTGAAAAAACAAACAAAAAAAACATGGGTTATAGCCCATCGTTTTTCGAAATCTTGATAAAAAAAATTAACCTCGTTTTTCATCATTTTTGAACATGGGCTATAGCCCATACCGTACGGCATACTATAGCACACCGTTTTTCATCATTTTTGAGGTTTTGAAAAAAAAGAAAAAAAGAAAAAAACGATGGGTTATAGCCCATTGTTCTTTTTAATTAAAAAAAAAATTATCCTCGTTTTTCATCATTTTTGAACATGGGCTATAGCCCATATCGTACGGCATACTATAGCACGCCGTTTTTCATCATTTTTGAGGTTTTGAAAAAAATGAAAAAAAACAAAACATGGGTTATAGCCCATCATTTTTTGAAATTTTGAAAAAAAAATTAAACCTCAATTTTCATCATTTTTGAACATGGGCTATAGCCCATACCGTACTGCATACTATAGCACGCCGTTTTTCATAATTTTTGAGGTTTTGAAAAAAAAAGAAAAAAAAACATGGGTTATAGCCCATCGTTTTTCGAAATCTTGATAAAAAAAATTAACCTCGTTTTTCATCATTTTTGAACATGGGCTATAGCCCATACCGTACGGCATACTATAGCACACCGTTTTTCATCATTTTTGAGGTTTTGAAAAAAAAGAAAAAAAGAAAAAAACGATGGGTTATAGCCCATTGTTTTTTTTAATTAAAAAAAAAAAATTATCCTCGTTTTTCATCATTTTTGAACATGGGCTATAGCCCATATCGTACGGCATACTATAGCACGCCGTTTTTCATCATTTTTGAGGTTTTGAAAAAAATGAAAAAAAAAACAAAACATGGGTTATAGCCCATCGTTTTTTGAAATTTTGAAAAAAAAATTAAACCTAATTTTTCATCATTTTTGAACATGGGCTATAGCCCATACCGTACGGCATACTATAGCACGCCGTTTTTCATCATTTTTGAGGTTTTGAAATAAATGAAAAATAAAAAAACATGGGTTATAGCCCATCGTTTTTCGAAATCTTGATAAAAAAATTTAACCTCGTTTTTCATCATTTTTTAACATGGGCTATAGCCCATACCGTACGGCATACTATAGCACGCCGTTTTTCATCATTTTTGAGGTTTTGAAAAAAATGAAAAAAATAAAAAAACATGGGTTATAGCCCATCGTTCTTTGAAATTTTGAAAAAAAAATTAAACCTCGTTTTTCATAATTTTTGAACATGGGCTATAGCCCATACCGTACGACATACTATAGCACGCCGTTTTTCATCATTTTTGAGGTTTAAAAAAAAAAAAAAAAAAAAAAAAACATGGGTTATAGCCCATCGTTTTTTGAAATTTTGATATTTTTTTTAACCTCGTTTTTCATCATTTTTGAACATGGGCTATAGCCCATACCGTACGGCATACTATAGCACGCCGTTTTTCATCATTTTTGAGGTTTTGAAAAAAAAAACAAAAAAAACATGGGTTATAGCCCATCGTTTTTCGAAATCTTGATAAAAAAAATTAACCTCGTTTTTCATCATTTTTGAACATGGGCTATAGCCCATACCGTACGGCATACTATAGCACACCGTTTTTCATCATTTTTGAGGTTTTGAAAAAAAAGAAAAAAAGAAAAAAACGATGGGTTATAGCCCATTGTTCTTTTTAATTAAAAAAAAAATTATCCTCGTTTTTCATCATTTTTGAACATGGGCTATAGCCCATATCGTACGGCATACTATAGCACGCCGTTTTTCATCATTTTTGAGGTTTTGAAAAAAATGAAAAAAAACAAAACATGGGTTATAGCCCATCATTTTTTGAAATTTTGAAAAAAAAATTAAACCTCAATTTTCATCATTTTTGAACATGGGCTATAGCCCATACCGTACTGCATACTATAGCAAGCCGTTTTTCATAATTTTTGAGGTTTTGAAAAAAAAACAAAAAAAAACATGGGTTATAGCCCATCGTTTTTCGAAATCTTGATAAAAAAAATTAACCTCGTTTTTCATCATTTTTGAACATGGGCTATAGCCCATACCGTACGGCATACTATAGCACACCGTTTTTCATCATTTTTGAGGTTTTGAAAAAAAAGAAAAAAAGAAAAAAACGATGGGTTATAGCCCATTGTTTTTTTTAATTAAAAAAAAAAAATTATCCTCGTTTTTCATCATTTTTGAACATGGGCTATAGCCCATATCGTACGGCATACTATAGCACGCCGTTTTTCATCATTTTTGAGGTTTTGAAAAAAATGAAAAAAAAAACAAAACATGGGTTATAGCCCATCGTTTTTTGAAATTTTGAAAAAAAAATTAAACCTAATTTTTCATCATTTTTGAACATGGGCTATAGCCCATACCGTACGGCATACTATAGCACGCCGTTTTTCATCATTTTTGAGGTTTTGAAATAAATGAAAAATAAAAAAACATGGGTTATAGCCCATCGTTTTTCGAAATCTTGATAAAAAAATTTAACCTCGTTTTTCATCATTTTTTAACATGGGCTATAGCCCATACCGTACGGCATACTATAGCACGCCGTTTTTCATCATTTTTGAGGTTTTGAAAAAAATGAAAAAAATAAAAAAACATGGGTTATAGCCCATCGTTCTTTGAAATTTTGAAAAAAAAATTAAACCTCGTTTTTCATAATTTTTGAACATGGGCTATAGCCCATACCGTACGACATACTATAGCACGCCGTTTTTCATCATTTTTGAGGTTTAAAAAAAAAAAAAAAAAAAAAAAAACATGGGTTATAGCCCATCGTTTTTTGAAATTTTGATATTTTTTTTAACCTCGTTTTTCATCATTTTTGAACATGGGCTATAGCCCATACCGTACGGCATACTATAGCACGCCGTTTTTCATCATTTTTGAGGTTTTGAAAAAAAAAACAAAAAAAACATGGGTTATAGCCCATCGTTTTTCGAAATCTTGATAAAAAAAATTAACCTCGTTTTTCATCATTTTTGAACATGGGCTATAGCCCATACCGTACGGCATACTATAGCACACCGTTTTTCATCATTTTTGAGGTTTTGAAAAAAAAGAAAAAAAGAAAAAAACGATGGGTTATAGCCCATTGTTCTTTTTAATTAAAAAAAAAATTATCCTCGTTTTTCATCATTTTTGAACATGGGCTATAGCCCATATCGTACGGCATACTATAGCACGCCGTTTTTCATCATTTTTGAGGTTTTGAAAAAAATGAAAAAAAACAAAACATGGGTTATAGCCCATCATTTTTTGAAATTTTGAAAAAAAAATTAAACCTCAATTTTCATCATTTTTGAACATGGGCTATAGCCCATACCGTACTGCATACTATAGCACGCCGTTTTTCATAATTTTTGAGGTTTTGAAAAAAAAAGAAAAAAAAACATGGGTTATAGCCCATCGTTTTTCGAAATCTTGATAAAAAAAATTAACCTCGTTTTTCATCATTTTTGAACATGGGCTATAGCCCATACCGTACGGCATACTATAGCACACCGTTTTTCATCATTTTTGAGGTTTTGAAAAAAAAGAAAAAAAGAAAAAAACGATGGGTTATAGCCCATTGTTTTTTTTAATTAAAAAAAAAAAATTATCCTCGTTTTTCATCATTTTTGAACATGGGCTATAGCCCATATCGTACGGCATACTATAGCACGCCGTTTTTCATCATTTTTGAGGTTTTGAAAAAAATGAAAAAAAAAACAAAACATGGGTTATAGCCCATCGTTTTTTGAAATTTTGAAAAAAAAATTAAACCTAATTTTTCATCATTTTTGAACATGGGCTATAGCCCATACCGTACGGCATACTATAGCACGCCGTTTTTCATCATTTTTGAGGTTTTGAAATAAATGAAAAATAAAAAAACATGGGTTATAGCCCATCGTTTTTCGAAATCTTGATAAAAAAATTTAACCTCGTTTTTCATCATTTTTTAACATGGGCTATAGCCCATACCGTACGGCATACTATAGCACGCCGTTTTTCATCATTTTTGAGGTTTTGAAAAAAATGAAAAAAATAAAAAAACATGGGTTATAGCCCATCGTTCTTTGAAATTTTGAAAAAAAAATTAAACCTCGTTTTTCATAATTTTTGAACATGGGCTATAGCCCATACCGTACGGCATACTATAGCACGCCGTTTTTCATCATTTTTGAGGTTTTGAAAAAAATGGAAAAAAACAAAAAAAACATGGGTTATAGCCCATCGTTTTTTGAAATTTTGATATTTTTTTTTAACCTCGTTTTTCATCATTTTTGAACATGGGCTATAGCCCATACCGCACGGCATACTAAAGCACACCGTTTTTCATCATTTTTGAGGTTTTGAAAAAAATGAAAAAAAATGAAAAAAACATGGGTTATAGCCCATCGTTTTTTGAAATTTTGATTTTTTTTTTAACCTAGTTTTTCATAATTTTTGAACATGGGCTATAGCCCATACTGCACGGCATACTATAGCACGCAGTTTTTCATCATTTTTGAGGTTTTGAAAAAAATGAAAAAAATAAAAAAACATGGGTTATAGCCCATCGTTCTTTGAAATTTTGAAAAAAAAATTAAACCTCGTTTTTCATAATTTTTGAACATGGGCTATAGCCCATACCGTACGGCATACTATAGCACGCCGTTTTTCATCATTTTTGAGGTTTTGAAAAAAATGAAAAAAATAAAAAAACATGGGTTATAGCCCATCGTTCTTTGAAATTTTGAAAAAAAAATTAAACCTCGTTTTTCATAATTTTTGAACATGGGCTATAGCCCATACCGTACGGCATACTATAGCACGCCGTTTTTCATCATTTTTGAGGTTTTGAAAAAAATGGAAAAAAACAAAAAAAACATGGGTTATAGCCCATCGTTTTTTGAAATTTTGATATTTTTTTTTAACCTCGTTTTTCATCATTTTTGAACATGGGCTATAGCCCATACCGCACGGCATACTAAAGCACACCGTTTTTCATCATTTTTGAGGTTTTGAAAAAAATGAAAAAAAATGAAAAAAACATGGGTTATAGCCCATCGTTTTTTGAAATTTTGATTTTTTTTTTAACCTAGTTTTTCATAATTTTTGAACATGGGCTATAGCCCATACTGCACGGCATACTATAGCACGCAGTTTTTCATCATTTTTGAGGTTTTGAAAAAAATTTAAAAAAAAAAAAAAAACATGGGTTATAGCCCATCGTTTTTTGAAATTTTGATATTTTTTTTAACCTCGTTTTTCATCATTTTTCAACATGGGCTATAGCCCATACCGTACGACATACTATAGCACGCCGTTTTTCATCATTTTTGAGGTTTTGAAAAAAATGAAAAAAAAAACAAAACATGGGTTATAGCCCATCATTTTTTGAAATTTTGAAAAAAAAATTTAACCTCATTTTTCATCATTTTTGAACATGGGCTATAGCCCATACCGTACTGCATACTATAGCACGCCGTTTTTCATAATTTTTGAGGTTTTGAAAAAAAAAGAAAAAAAAACATGGGTTATAGCCCATCGTTTTTCGAAATCTTGATAAAAACAATTAACCTCGTTTTTCATCATTTTTGAACATGGGCTATAGCCCATACCGTACGGCATACTATAGCACACCGTTTTTCATCATTTTTGAGGTTTTGAAAAAAATGAAAAAAAGAAAAAAACGATGGGTTATAGCCCATTGTTTTTTTTAATTAAAAAAAAAAAATTATCCTCGTTTTTCATCATTTTTGAACATGGGCTATAGCCCATATCGTACGGCATACTATAGCACGCCGTTTTTCATCATTTTTGAGGTTTTGAAAAAAAATGAAAAAAAAACAAAACATGGGTTATAGCCCATCGTTTTTTGAAATTTTGAAAAAAAAATTAAACCTAATTTTTCATCATTTTTGAACATGGGCTATAGCCCATACCGTACGGCATACTATAGCACGCCGTTTTTCATCATTTTTGAGGTTTTGAAATAAATGAAAAAAAAAAAAACATGGGTTATAGCCCATCGTTTTTCGAAATCTTGATAAAGAAATTTAACCTCGTTTTTCATCATTTTTGAACATGGGCTATAGCCCATACCGTACGGCATACTATAGCACGCCGTTTTTCATCATTTTTGAGGTTTTGAAAAAAATGAAAAAAATAAAAAAACATGGGTTATAGCCCATCGTTCTTTGAAATTTTGAAAAAAAATTAAACCTCGTTTTTCATCATTTTTGAACATGGGCTATAGCCCATACCGCACGGCATACTAAAGCACGCCGTTTTTCATCATTTTTGAGGTTTTGAAAAAAATGAAAAAAAACGAAAAAAACATGGGTTATAGCCCATCATTTTTTGAAATTTTGATATTTTTTTTAACCTAGTTTTTCATCATTTTTGAACATGGGCTATAGCCCATATTGCACGGCATACTATAGCACGCCGTTTTTCATCATTTTTGAGGTTTTGAAAAAAATGAAAAAAAAACAAAAAAAACATGGGTTATAGCCCATCGTTTTTTGAAATTTTGATATTTTTTTTAACCTCGTTTTTCATCATTTTTCAACATGGGCTATAGCCCATACCGTACGACATACTATAGCACGCCGTTTTTCATCATTTTTGAGGTTTAAAAAAAAAAAAAAAAAAAAAAAACATGGGTTATAGCCCATCGTTTTTTGAAAATTTGAATTCTTTTTTTAACCACGTTTTTCATCATTTTTGAACATGGGCTATAGCCCATACCGTACGGCATACTATAGCACGCCGTTTTTCATCATTTTTGAGGTTTTGAAAAAAATGAAAAAAAAAAAAAACATGGGTTATAGCCCATCGTTTTTTGAAATTTTGATATTTATTTTAACCTTGTTTTTCATCATTTTTGAACATGGGCTATAGCCCATACCGTACGGCATACTATATCACGCAGTTTTTCATAATTTTTGAGGTTTTGAAAAAAAAAGAAAAAAAAACATGGGTTATAGCCCATCGTTTTTTGAAATTTTGAATTATTTTTTTAACCTCGTTTTTCGCCGTTTTTCATAATTTTTGAGGTTTTGAAAAAAACTGGAGAAAAATAATAATAACATGGGTTATAGCCCATCGTTTTTAGAATTTTTGAATAAATTTTTTAACCTCGTTTTTCATCATTTTTGAACATGGGCTATAGCCCATATCGTACGGCATACTATTGCACGCCGTTTTTCATCATTTTTGAGGTTTTGAAAAAAACTGGAGAAAAATAATAATAACATGGGTTATAGCCCATCGTTTTTTGAAATTTTGATATATTTTTTTAACCTCGTTTTTCATCATTTTTGAACATGGGCTATAGCCCATACCGCACGGCATACTAAAGCACGCCGTTTTTCATCATTTTTGAGGTTTTGAAAAAAAAAAAAAAAAAAAAAAAAAAACATGGGTTATAGCCCATCGTTTTTTGAAATTTTGATATTTTTTTTAACCTAGTTTTTCATCATTTTTGAACATGGGCTATAGCCCATACTGCACGGCATACTATAGCACGCCGTTTTTCATCATTTTTGAGGTTTTGAAAAAAATGAAAAAAAAAAAAAAAAAACATGGGTTATAGCCCATCGTTTTTTGAAATTTTGATATTTTTTTTAACCTCGTTTTTCATCATTTTTCAACATGGGCTATAGCCCATACCGTACGACATACTATAGCACGCCGTTTTTCATCATTTTTGAGGTTTAAAAAAAAAAAAAAAAAAAAAAAAAAACATGGGTTATAGCCCATCGTTTTTTGAAATTTTGATATTTTTTTTAACCTCGTTTTTCATCATTTTTGAACATGGGCTATAGCCCATACCGTACGGCATACTATAGCACGCCGTTTTTCATCATTTTTGAGGTTTTGAAAAAAAAACAAAAAAAAACATGGGTTATAGCCCATCGTTTTTCGAAATCTTGATAAAAAAAATTAACCTCGTTTTTCATCATTTTTGAACATGGGCTATAGCCCATACCGTACGGCATACTATAGCACACCGTTTTTCATCATTTTTGAGGTTTTGAAAAAAAATAAAAAAATAAAAAAACGATGGGTTATAGCCCATTGTTTTTTTTAATTAAAAAAAAAAAATTATCCTCGTTTTTCATCATTTTTGAACATGGGCTATAGCCCATATCGTACGGCATACTATAGCACGCCGTTTTTCATCATTTTTGAGGTTTTGAAAAAAATGAAAAAAAACAAAACATGGGTTATAGCCCATCATTTTTTGAAATTTTGAAAAAAAAATTAAACCTCATTTTTCATCATTTTTGAACATGGGCTATAGCCCATACCGTACTGCATACTATAGCACGCCGTTTTTCATAATTTTTGAGGTTTTGAAAAAAAAAGAAAAAAAAACATGGGTTATAGCCCATCGTTTTTCGAAATCTTGATAAAAAAAATTAACCTCGTTTTTCATCATTTTTGAACATGGGCTATAGCCCATACCGTACGGCATACTATAGCACACCGTTTTTCATCATTTTTGAGGTTTTGAAAAAAAAGAAAAAAAGAAAAAAACGATGGGTTATAGCCCATTGTTTTTTTTAATTAAAAAAAAAAAATTATCCTCGTTTTTCATCATTTTTGAACATGGGCTATAGCCCATATCGTACGGCATACTATAGCACGCCGTTTTTCATCATTTTTGAGGTTTTGAAAAAAATGAAAAAAAAAACAAAACATGGGTTATAGCCCATCGTTTTTTGAAATTTTGAAAAAAAAATTAAACCTAATTTTTCATCATTTTTGAACATGGGCTATAGCCCATACCGTACGGCATACTATAGCACGCCGTTTTTCATCATTTTTGAGGTTTTGAAATAAATGAAAAATAAAAAAACATGGGTTATAGCCCATCGTTTTTCGAAATCTTGATAAAAAAATTTAACCTCGTTTTTCATCATTTTTGAACATGGGCTATAGCCCATACCGTACGGCATACTATAGCACGCAGTTTTTCATCATTTTTGAGGTTTTGAAAAAAATGAAAAAAATAAAAAAACATGGGTTATAGCCCATCGTTCTTTGAAATTTTGAAAAAAAAATTAAACCTCGTTTTTCATAATTTTTGAACATGGGCTATAGCCCATACCGTACGGCATACTATAGCACGCCGTTTTTCATCATTTTTGAGGTTTTGAAAAAAATGGAAAAAAACAAAAAAAACATGGGTTATAGCCCATCGTTTTTTGAAATTTTGATATTTTTTTTTAACCTCGTTTTTCATCATTTTTGAACATGGGCTATAGCCCATACCGCACGGCATACTAAAGCACACCGTTTTTCATCATTTTTGAGGTTTTGAAAAAAATGAAAAAAAATGAAAAAAACATGGGTTATAGCCCATCGTTTTTTGAAATTTTGATTTTTTTTTTAACCTAGTTTTTCATCATTTTTGAACATGGGCTATAGCCCATACTGCACGGCATACTATAGCACGCAGTTTTTCATCATTTTTGAGGTTTTGAAAAAAAACAAAAAAAACAAAAAAAACATGGGTTATAGCCCATCGTTTTTTGAAATTTTGATATTTTTTTTAACCTCGTTTTTCATCATTTTTCAACATGGGCTATAGCCCATACCGTACGACATACTATAGCACGCCGTTTTTCATCATTTTTGAGGTTTAAAAAAAAACAAAAAAAAAAAAACATGGGTTATAGCCCATCGTTTTTTGAAATTTTGAATTCTTTTTTTAACCACGTTTTTCATCATTTTTGAACATGGGCTATAGCCCATACCGTACGGCATACTATAGCACGCCGTTTTTCATCATTTTTGAGGTTTTGAAAAAAATGAAAAAAAAACAAAACATGGGTTATAGCCCATCATTTTTTGAAATTTTGAAAAAAAAATTAAACCTCATTTTTCATCATTTTTGAACATGGGCTATAGCCCATACCGTACTGCATACTATAGCACGCCGTTTTTCATAATTTTTGAGGTTTTGAAAAAAATGAAAAAAAGAAAAAAACGATGGGTTATAGCCCATTGTTTTTTTTAATTAAAAAAAAAAAATTATCCTCGTTTTTCATCATTTTTGAACATGGGCTATAGCCCATATCGTACGGCATACTATAGCACGCCGTTTTTCATCATTTTTGAGGTTTTGAAAAAAAATGAAAAAAAAACAAAACATGGGTTATAGCCCATCGTTTTTTGAAATTTTGAAAAAAAAATTAAACCTAATTTTTCATCATTTTTGAACATGGGCTATAGCCCATACCGTACGGCATACTATAGCACGCCGTTTTTCATCATTTTTGAGGTTTTGAAATAAATGAAAAAAAAAAAAACATGGGTTATAGCCCATCGTTTTTCGAAATCTTGATAAAAAAATTTAACCTCGTTTTTCATCATTTTTGAACAAGGGCTATAGCCCATACCGTACGGCATACTATAGCACGCCGTTTTTCATCATTTTTGAGGTTTTGAAAAAAATGAAAAAAAAAAAAAAACATGGGTTATAGCCCATCGTTTTTTGAAATTTTGAATTATTTTTTTAACCTCGTTTTTCGCCGTTTTTCATAATTTTTGAGGTTTTGAAAAAAACTGGAGAAAAATAATAATAACATGGGTTATAGCCCATCGTTTTTTGAAATTTTGAATTAATTTTTTAACCTCGTTTTTCATCATTTTTGAACATGGGCTATAGCCCATACCGTACGGCATACTATAGCACGCCGTTTTTCATCATTTTTGAGGTTTTGAAAAAAAAAAAAAAAAAAAAAAACATAAGTTATAGCCCATCGTTTTTTTTAATTTTGAATTCTTTTTTTAACCTCGTTTTTCATCATTTTTGAACATGGGCTATAGCCCATATCGTACGGCATACTATAGCACGCCGTTTTTCATCATTTTTGAGGTTTTGAAAAAAATGAAAAAAAAAAAAACATGGGTTATAGCCCATCGTTTTTCGAAATCTTGATAAAAACAATTAACCTCGTTTTTCATCATTTTTGAACATGGGCTATAGCCCATACCGTACGGCATACTATAGCACACCGTTTTTCATAATTTTTGAGGTTTTGAAAAAAATGAAAAAAAGAAAAAAACGATGGGTTATAGGTTTTGAAAAAAAATGAAAAAAAAACAAAACATGGGTTATAGCCCATCGTTTTTTGAAATTTTGAAAAAAAAATTAAACCTAATTTTTCATCATTTTTGAACATGGGCTATAGCCCATACCGTACGGCATACTATAGCACGCCGTTTTTCATCATTTTTGAGGTTTTGAAATAAATGAAAAAAAAAAAAACATGGGTTATAGCTCATCGTTTTTCGAAATCTTGATAAAAAAATTTAACCTCGTTTTTCATCATTTTTGAACAAGGGCTATAGCCCATACCGTACGGCATACTATAGCACGCCGTTTTTCATCATTTTTGAGGTTTTGAAAAAAATGAAAAAAAAAAAAAAACATGGGTTATAGCCCATCGTTTTTTGAAATTTTGAATTATTTTTTTAACCTCGTTTTTCGCCGTTTTTCATAATTTTTGAGGTTTTGAAAAAAACTGGAGAAAAATAATAATAACATGGGTTATAGCCCATCGTTTTTTGAATTTTTGAATTAATTTTTTAACCTCGTTTTTCATCATTTTTGAACATGGGCTATAGCCCATACCGTACGGCATACAGCACACAGTTTTTCATCATTTTTGAGGTTTTGAAAAAAAAAAAAAAAAAAAAAACCATGGGTTATAGCCCATCGTTTTTTGAAATTTTGATATTTATTTTTTAACCTCGTTTTTCATCATTTTTGAACATGGGCTATAGCCCATACCGTACGGCATACTATAGCACGCCGTTTTTCATCATTTTTGAGGTTTTGAAAAAAATGAAAAAAAAACAAAACATGGGTTATAGCCCATCGTTTTTTGAAATTTTGGAAAAAAAAATTAAACCTCATTTTTCATCATTTTTGAACATAGGTTATAGCCCATACCGTACGGCATACTATAGCACGCCGTTTTTCATCATTTTTGAGGTTTTGAAAAACAAAACAAAAAAAACATGGGTTATAGCCCATCGTTTTTCGAAATCTTGATAAAAAAATGTAACCTCGTTTTTCATCATTTTTGAACATGGGCTATAGCCCATACCCTACGGCATACTATAGCACGCCGTTTTTCATCATTTTTGAGGTTTTGAAAAAAATGAAAAAAAGAAAAAAAAACGATGGGTTATAGCCCATTATTTTTTTTAATTAAAAAAAAAAAATTATCCTCGTTTTTCATCATTTTTGAACATGGGCTATAGCCCATATCGTACGGCATACTATAGCACGCCGTTTTTCATCATTTTTGAGGTTTTGAAAAAAATGAAAAAAAGAAAAAAAAACGATGGGTTATAGCCCATTGTTTTTTTTAATTAAAAAAAAAAAATTATCCTCGTTTTTCATCATTTTTGAACATGGGCTATAGCCCATATCGTACGGCATACTATAGCACGCCGTTTTTCATCATTTTTGAGGTTTTGAAAAAAATGAAAAAAAAAAAACATGGGTTATAGCCCATCGTTTTTTGAAAATTTGAAAAAAAAATTTAAACCTTGTTTTTCATAATTTTTGAACATGGGCTATAGCCCATACCGTACGGCATACTATAGCACGCAGTTTTTCATCATTTTTGAGGTTTTGAAAAAAATGAAAAAAAAACAAAACATGGGTTATAGCCCATCGTTTTTTTTAATTTTGAAAAAAAAATTAAACCTCATTTTTCATCATTTTTGAACATGGGCTATAGCCCATACCGTACGGCATACTATAGCACGCCGTTTTTCATCATTTTTGAGGTTTTGAAAAAAATGAAAAAAAAAAAAACATGGGTTATAGCCCATCGTTTTTTGAAATTTTGATATTTTTTTTAACCTCGTTTTTCATCATTTTTGAACATGGGCTATAGCCCATATCGTACGGCATACTATTGCACGCCGTTTTTCATAATTTTTGAGGTTTTGAAAAAAACTGGAGAAAAATAATAATAACATGGGTTATAGCCCATCGTTTTTTGAATTTTTGAATTAATTTTTTTACCTCGTTTTTCATCATTTTTGAACATGGGCTATAGCCCATACCGTACGGCATACAGCACACAGTTTTTCATCATTTTTGAGGTTTTGAAAAAAATGAAAAAAAAAAAAACATGGGTTATAGCCCATCGTTTTTTGAAATTTTGAAAAAAAAAATTAAACCTTGTTTTTCATAATTTTTGAACATGGGCTATAGCCCATACCATACGGCATACTATAGCACGCAGTTTTTCATCATTTTTGAGGTTTTGAAAAAAATGAAAAAAAAACAAAACATGGGTTATAGCCCATCGTTTTTTTTAATTTTGAAAAAAAAATTAAACCTCATTTTTCATCATTTTTGAACATGGGCTATAGCCCATACCGTACGGCATACTATAGCACGCCGTTTTTCATCATTTTTGAGGTTTTGAAAAAAATGAAAAAATGAAAAAAACGATGGGTTATAGCCCATTGTTAAAAAAAAAAAAAAAAAAATCCTCGTTTTTCATCATTTTTGAACATGGGCTATAGCCCATATCATACGGCATACTATTGCACGCCGTTTTTCATAATTTTTGAGGTTTTGAAAAAAACTGGAGAAAAATAATAATAACATGGGTTATAGCCCATCGTTTTTTGAATTTTTGAATTCATTTTTTAACCTCGTTTTTCATCATTTTTGAACATGGGCTATAGCCCATACCGTACGGCATACAGCACACAGTTTTTCATCATTTTTGAGGTTTAAAAAAAAAAAAAAAAAAAAAAAAAACATGGGTTATAGCCCATCGTTTTTTGAAATTTTGATATATTTTTTAACCTCGTTTTTCATCATTTTTGAACATGGGCTATAGCCCATACCGTACGGCATACTATAGCACGCCGTTTTTCATCATTTTTGAGGTTTTGAAAAAAATGAAAAAAAAAAAAACATGGGTTATAGCCCATCGTTTTTTGAAATTTTGAAAAAAAAAAAAAAAAACTTGTTTTTCATAATTTTTGAACATGGGCTATAGCCCATACCGTACGGCATACTATAGCACGCAGTTTTTCATCATTTTTGAGGTTTTGAAAAAAATGAAAAAAAAACAAAACATGGGTTATATCCCATCGTTTTTTTTAATTTTGAAAAAAAAATTAAACCTCATTTTTCATCATTTTTGAACATGGGCTATAGCCCATACCGTACGGCATACTATAGCACGCCGTTTTTCATCATTTTTGAGGTTTTGAAAAAAATGAAAAAAAAAAAAACATGGGTTATAGCCCATCGTTTTTTGAAATTTTGATATTTTTTTTAACCTAGTTTTTCATCATTTTTGAACATGGGCTATAGCCCATATCGTACGGCATACTATTGCACGCCGTTTTTCATAATGTTTGAGGTTTTGAAAAAAACTGGAGAAAAATAATAATAACATGGGTTATAGCCCATCGTTTTTTGAATTTTTGAATAAATTTTTTTACCTCGTTTTTCATCATTTTTGAACATGGGCTATAGCCCATACCGTACGGCATACAGCACACAGTTTTTCATCATTTTTGAGGTTTTGAAAAAAAAAAAAAAAAAAAAAAAAACATGGGTTATAGCCCATCGTTTTTTGAAATTTTGATATTTTTTTTAACCTCGTTTTTCATCATTTTTGAACATGGGCTATAGCCCATATCGTACGGCATACTATAGCACGCCGTTTTTCATCATTTTTGAGGTTTTGAAAAAAATGAAAAAAAAAAAAACATGGGTTATAGCCCATCGTTTTTTGAAATTTTGAAAAAAAAAATTAAACCTTGTTTTTCATAATTTTTGAACATGGGCTATAGCCCATACCGTACGGCATACTATAGCACGCAGTTTTTCATCATTTTTGAGGTTTTGAAAAAAATGAAAAAAAAACAAAACATGGGTTATATCCCATCGTTTTTTTTAATTTTGAAAAAAAAATTAAACCTCATTTTTCATAATTTTTGAACATGGGCTATAGCCCATACCGTACGGCATACTATAGCACGCCGTTTTTCATCATTTTTGAGGTTTTAAAAAAAACGAAAAAAAAAAAAACATGGGTTATAGCCCATCGTTTTTTGAAATTTTGATATATTTTTTTAACCTAGTTTTTCATCATTTTTGAACATGGGCTATAGCCCATACCGTACGGCATACTATAGCACGCCGTTTTTCATCATTTTTTAGGTTTTGAAAAAAACGAAAAAAAACAAAAAAAACATGGGTTATAGCCCATCGTTTTTTGAAATTTTGATATTTTTTTTAACCTCGTTTTTCATCATTTTTGAACATGGGCTATAGCCCATACCGTACGGCATACTATAGCACGCAGTTTTTCATCATTTTTGAGGTTTTGAAAAAAAAAGAAAAAAAAAAAAAACATGGGTTATAGCCCATCGTTTTTTGAAACTTTGATATTTTTTTTTATCCTCGTTTTTCATCATTTTTGAACATGGGCAATAGCCCATACCGTACGGCACGCCGTTTTTCATCATTTTTGAGGTTTTGAAAAAAATGAAAAAAAAAAAAAAACATGGGTTATAGCCCATCGTTTTTTGAAATTTTGATATTTTTTTTTAACCTCGTTTTTCATCATTTTTGAACATGGGCTATAGCCCATACCGCACGGCATACTAAAGCACGCCGTTTTTCATCATTTTTGAGGTTTTGAAAAAAATTAAAAAAAATGAAAAAAACATGGGTTATAGCCCATCGTTCTTTGAAATTTTGATATTTTTTTTAACCTAGTTTTTCATCATTTTTGAACATGGGCTATAGCCCATACTGCACGGCATACTATAGCACGCCGTTTTTCATCATTTTTGAGGTTTTGAAAAAAATGAAAAAAAACAAAAAAACCATGGGTTATAGCCCATCGTTTTTTGAAATTTTGATATTTTTTTTAACCTCGTTTTTCATCATTTTTCAACATGGGCTATAGCCCATACCGTACGACATACTATAGCACGCCGTTTTTCATCATTTTTGAGGTTAAAAAAAAAAAAAAAAAAAAAAAAACATGGGTTATAGTCCATCGTTTTTTGAAAATTTGAATTCTTTTTTTAACCACGTTTTTCATCATTTTTGAACATGGGCTATAGCCCATACCGTACGGCATACTATAGCACGCCGTTTTTCATCATTTTTGAGGTTTTGAAAAAAATGAAAAAAAAAAAAAAACATGGGTTATAGCCCATCGTTTTTTGAAATTTTGATATTTTTTTTTAACCTCGTTTTTCATCATTTTTTAACATGGGCTATAGCCCATACCGCACGGCATACTAAAGCACGCCGTTTTTCATCATTTTTGAGGTTTTGAAAAAAATGAAAAAAAATGAAAAAAACATGGGTTATAGCCCATCGTCTTTTGAAATTTTGATATTTTTTTTAACCTAGTTTTTCATCATTTTTGAACATGGGCTATAGCCCATACTGCACGGCATACTATAGCACGCCGTTTTTCATCATTTTTGAGGTTTTGAAAAAAATGAAAAAAAACAAAAAAAACATGGGTTATAGCCCATCGTTTTTTGAAATTTTGATATTTTTTTTAACCTCGTTTTTCATCATTTTTCAACATGGGCTATAGCCCATACCGTACGACATACTATAGCACGCCGTTTTTCATCATTTTTGAGGTTAAAAAAAAAAAAAAAAAAAAAAAAACATGGGTTATAGCCCATCGTTTTTTGAAATTTTGAATTCTTTTTTTAACCACGTTTTTCATCATTTTTGAACATGGGCTATAGCCCATACCGTACGGCATACTATAGCACGCCGTTTTTCATCATTTTTGAGGTTTTGAAAAAAATGAAAAAAAGAAAAACATGGGTTATAGCCCATCGTTTTTTGAAATTTTGATATTTTTTTTAACCTCGTTTTTCATCATTTTTTAACATGGGCTATAGCCCATACCGTACGGCATACTATAGCACGCCGTTTTTCATCATTTTTGAGGTTTTGAAAAAAATGAAAAAAAAACATGGGTTATAGCCCATCGTTTTTCGAAATCTTGATAAAAAAATTTAACCTCGTTTTTCATCATTTTTGAACATGGGCTATAGCCCATATCGTACGGCATACTATAGCACGCCGTTTTTCATCATTTTTGAGGTTTTGAAAAAAATGAAAAAAAAAACAAAACATGGGTTATAGCCCATCGTTTTTTGAAATTTTGAAAAAAAAATTAAACCTAATTTTTCATCATTTTTGAACATGGGCTATAGCCCATACCGTACGGCATACTATAGCACGCCGTTTTTCATCATTTTTGAGGTTTTGAAATAAATGAAAAAAAAAAAACATGGGTTATAGCCCATCGTTTTTCGAAATCTTGATAAAAAAATTTAACCTCGTTTTTCATCATTTTTGAACATGGGCTATAGCCCATACCGTACGGCATACTATAGCACGCCGTTTTTCATCATTTTTGAGGTTTTGAAAAAAATGGAAAAAAACAAAAAAAACATGGGTTATAGCCCATCGTTTTTTGAAATTTTGATATTCTTTTTTAACCTCGTTTTTCATCATTTTTGAACATGGGCTATAGCCCATACCGCACGGCATACTAAAGCACGCCGTTTTTCATCATTTTTGAGGTTTTGAAAAAAATGAAAAAAAACAAAAAAAACATGGGTTATAGCCCATCGTTTTTTGAAATTTTGATATTTTTTTTAATCTAGTTTTTCATCATTTTTGAACATGGGCTATAGCCCATACTGCACGGCATACTATAGCACGCCGTTTTTCATCATTTTTGAGGTTTTGAAAAAAATGGAAAAAAATGAAAAAAACATGGGTTATAGCCCATCGTTTTTTGAAATTTTGATATTTTTTTTAACCTCGTTTTTCATCATTTTTCAACATGGGCTATAGCCCATACCGTACGACATACTATAGCACGCCGTTTTTCATCATTTTTGAGGTTTAAAAAAAAAAAAAACAAAAAAAAAACATGGGTTATAGCCCATCGTTTTTTGGAATTTTGATATTTTTTTTAACCACGTTTTTCATCATTTTTGAAAATGGGCTATAGCCCATACCGTACGGCATACTATAGCACGCCGTTTTTCATCATTTTTGAGGTTTTGAAAAAAATGAAAAAAAAACAAAACATGGGTTATAGCCCATCGTTTTTTGAAATTTTGAAAAAAAAAATTAACCTCATTTTTCATCATTTTTGAACATGGGCTATAGCCCATACCGTACGGCATACTATAGCACGCCGTTTTTCATCATTTTTGAGGTTTTGAAATAAATGAAAAAAAAAAAACATGGGTTATAGCCCATCGTTTTTCGAAATCTTGATAAAAAGATTTAACCTCGTTTTTCATCATTTTTGAACATGGGCTATAGCCCATACCGTACGCCATACTATAGCACGCCGTTTTTCATCATTTTTGAGGTTTTGAAAAAAATGAAAAAATGGAAAAAACGACGGGTTATAGCCCATTGTTTTTTTTAATTTAAAAAAAAAAATTATCCTCATTTTTCATCATTTTTGACCATGGACTATAGCCCATATCGTACGGCATAGGCCTACTATAGCACGCCGTTTTTCATAATTTTTGAGGATTTGAAAAAAATGAAAAAAACGATGGGTTATAGCCCATACCGTACGGCATACTATAGCACGCCGTTTTTCATCATTTTTGAGGTTTTGAAAAAAAAAACAAAAAAAAAAAAACATGGGTTATAGCCCATCGTTTTTTGAAATTTTGATATATTTTTTTAACCTCGTTTTTCATCATTTTTGAACATGGGCTATAGCCCATACCGTACGGCATACTATAGCACGCCGTTTTTCATCATTTTTGAGGTTTTGAAAAAAATGAAAAAAAAAAAAAAAACATGGGTTATAGCCCATCGTTTTTTGAAATTTTGAAAAAAAAATTAAACCTAATTTTTCATCATTTTTGAACATGGGCTATAGCCCATACCGTACGGCATACTATAGCACGCCGTTTTTCATCATTTTTGAGGTTTTGAAAAAAAAAAAAAAAAAAAACATGGGTTATAGCCCATCGTTTTTCGAAATATTGATAAAAAAATTAACCTCGTTTTTCATCATTTTTGAACATGGGCTATAGCCCACACCGTACGGCATACTACAGCATGCCGTTTTTCATCATTTTTGAGGATTTGTAAAAAATGAAAAAATAAAAAAAACGATGGGTTATAGCCCATCGTTTTTTTAATTTTTGATTTTCTTTTTTTATCCTCGTTTTGCATAATTTTGGACCATGGGCTATAGCCCATATCGTACGGCATACTATAGCACGCCGTTTTTCATCATTTTTGCCATTGAGCCCCATTGTAAATTTGAAAGCACTATATTTCTAAAACTATGAAACATTTCAAAGATTCCTTTTCAGACAAACATGTCCACCGTAAGATGAACCTAAGTAGGCTAGAATGGGGTTGCTATGTGTAAGTATGTAGGACTAGTAGCATGCCAAAGTTTGTGCTATTGCCATAGAGAATGCATTGGGCGTTTAAGTTAAATAACTCATAAACTATAAAACATAAAAATAAAAAAAAGTTCCAGCATGTGTCTCCACAGTAAGCTGAATAATAAAAAGTGTGAATGGAGTTTCTAGGTGAAAGTGACTTTTGACGTGCCTATAAAGCTGCCATTGAGCCCCATGTTAAATGTCTCAAATTTGAAAGCACTATATTTCTAAAACTATGGAAGATTTCAAAGATTCCTTTTCAGGCAAACATGTCCACCGTAAGATGAACCTAAGTAGGCTAGAATGGGGTTGCTAGGTGTAAGTATGTAGTACTAGTAGCATGCCAAAGTTTGTGCTATTGCCATAGAGAATGCATTGGGCGTTTAAGTTAAATAACTCATAAACTACAAAACATAAAAATAAAAAAAAGTTCCAGCATGTGTCTCCACAGTAAGCTGAATAATAAAAAGTGTGAATGGAGTTTCTAGGTGAAAGTGACTTTTGACGTGCCTATAAAGCTGCCATTGAGCCCCATGTTAAATGTCTCAAATTTGAAAGCACTATATTTCTAAAACTATGGAAGATTTCAAAGATTCCTTTTCAGGCAAACATGTCCACCGTAAGATGAACCTAAGTAGGCTAGAATGGGGTTGCTAGGTGTAAGTATGTAGGACTAGTAGCATGCCAAAGTTTGTGCTATTGCCATAGAGAATGCATTGGGCGTTTAAGTTAAATAACTCATAAACTACAAAACATAAAAAAAAGTTCCAGCATGTGTCTCCACAGTAAGCTGAATAATAAAAAGTGTGAATGGAGTTTCTAGGTGAAAGTGACTTTTGACGTGCCTATAGAGCTGCCATTGAGCCCCATGTTAAATGTCTCAAATTTGAAAGCACTATGTTTCTAAAACTATGAAAGATTTCAAAGATTCCTTTTCAGGCAAACATGTCCACCGTAAGATGAACCTAAGTAGGCTAGAATGGGGTTGCTAGGTGTAAGTATGTAGGACTAGTAGCATGCCAAAGTTTGTGCTATTGCCATAGAGAATGCATTGTGTTGCGGAGGATGAGAGGAATGCTCTCATCCTCCCCAACATCCATTCTCATACACCGCTATACACCGCAAGGATATGGGCTATAGCCCATATCGTACGGCATACTATAGCACGCCGTTTTTCATCATTTTTGAGGTTTTGAAAAAAATGAAAAAAAAAACAAACATGGGTTATAGCCCATCGTTTTTTGAAATTTTGATATTTTTTTTAACCTCGTTTTTCATCATTTTTGAACATGGGCTATAGCCCATACCGTACGGCATACTATAGCACGCCGTTTTTCATCATTTTTGAGGTTTAACAAAAAAAAAAAAAAAAAAAAAAAACATGGGTTATAGCCCATCGTTTTTTGAAATTTTGAATTCTTTTTTTAACCTCGTTTTTCATCATTTTTGAACATGGGCTATAGCCCATACCGTACGGCATACTATAGCACGCCGTTTTTCATCATTTTTGAGGTTTTGAAAAAAATGAAAAAAAAAAAAAAAACATGGGTTATATCGTTTTTTATATATATTTTTAACCTCGTTTTTCATCATTTTTGAACATGGGCTATAGCCCATACCGTACGGCATACTATAGCACGCCGTTTTTCATCATTTTTGAGGTTTTGAAAAAAAAAAAAAAAAAAAAAACATGGGTTATAGCCCATCGTTTTTTGAAATTTTGAATTCTTTTTTTAACCTCGTTTTTCATCATTTTTGAACATGGGCTATAGCCCATACCGTACGGCATACTATAGCACGCCGTTTTTCATCATTTTTGAGGTTTTGAAAAAAATGAAAAAAAAAAAAAAAACATGGGTTATATCGTTTTTTATATATATTTTTAACCTCGTTTTTCATCATTTTTGAACATGGGCTATAGCCCATACCGTACGGCATACTATAGCACGCCGTTTTTCATCATTTTTGAGGTTTTGAAAAAAAAAAAAAAAAAAAAAAACATAAGTTATAGCCCATCGTTTTTTTAAATTTTGAATTCTTTTTTTAACCTCGTTTTTCATCATTTTTGAACATGGGCTATAGCCCATATCGTACGGCATACTATAGCACGCCGTTTTTCATCATTTTTGAGGTTTTGAAAAAAATGAAAAAAAAAAAACATGGGTTATAGCCCATCGTTTTTTGAAATTTTGAAAAAAAATTTAAACCTTGTTTTTCATAATTTTTGAACATGGGCTATAGCCCATACCGTACGGCATACTATAGCACGCAGTTTTTCATCATTTTTGAGGTTTTGAAAAAAATGAAAAAAAAACAAAACATGGGTTATAGCCCATCGTTTTTTTTAATTTTGAAAAAAAAATTAAACCTCATTTTTCATCATTTTTGAACATGGGCTATAGCCCATACCGTACGGCATACTATAGCACGCCGTTTTTCATCATTTTTGAGGTTTTGAAAAAAATGAAAAAAAAAAAAACATGGGTTATAGCCCATCGTTTTTTGAAATTTTGATATTTTTTTTAACCTCGTTTTTCATCATTTTTGAACATGGGCTATAGCCCATATCGTACGGCATACTATTGCACGCCGTTTTTCATAATTTTTGAGGTTTTGAAAAAAACTGGAGAAAAATAATAATAACATGGGTTATAGCCCATCGTTTTTTGAATTTTTGAATTAATTTTTTTACCTCGTTTTTCATCATTTTTGAACATGGGCTATAGCCCATACCGTACGGCATACAGCACACAGTTTTTCATCATTTTTGAGGTTTTGAAAAAAACAAACAAACAAAAAAAAACATGGGTTATAGCCCATCGTTTTTTGAAATTTTGATATTTTTTTTAACCTCGTTTTTCATCATTTTTGAACATGGGCTATAGCCCATATCGTACGGCATACTATAGCACGCCGTTTTTCATCATTTTTGAGGTTTTGAAAAAAATGAAAAAAAAAAAAACATGGGTTATAGCCCATCGTTTTTTGAAATTTTGAAAAAAAAAATTAAACCTTGTTTTTCATAATTTTTGAACATGGGCTATAGCCCATACCGTACGGCATACTATAGCACGCAGTTTTTCATCATTTTTGAGGTTTTGAAAAAAATGAAAAAAAAACAAAACATGGGTTATAGCCCATCGTTTTTTTTAATTTTGAAAAAAAAATTAAACCTCATTTTTCATCATTTTTGAACATGGGCTATAGCCCATACCGTACGGCATACTATAGCACGCCGTTTTTCATCATTTTTGAGGTTTTGAAAAAAATGAAAAAATGAAAAAAAACGATGGGTTATAGCCCATTGTTAAAAAAAAAAAAAAGAAAATCCTCGTTTTTCATCATTTTTGAACATGGGCTATAGCCCATATCGTACGGCATACTATTGCACGCCGTTTTTCATAATTTTTGAGGTTTTGAAAAAAACTGGAGAAAAATAATAATAACATGGGTTATAGCCCATCGTTTTTTGAATTTTTGAATTAATTTTTTAACCTCGTTTTTCATCATTTTTGAACATGGGCTATAGCCCATACCGTACGGCATACAGCACACAGTTTTTCATCATTTTTGAGGTTTAAAAAAAAAAAAAAAAAAAAAAAAAACATGGGTTATAGCCCATCGTTTTTTGAAATTTTGATATATTTTTTAACCTCGTTTTTCATAATTTTTGAACATGGGCTATAGCCCATACCGTACGGCATACTATAGCACGCAGTTTTTCATCATTTTTGAGGTTTTGAAAAAAATGAAAAAAAAACAAAACATGGGTTATATCCCATCGTTTTTTTTAATTTTGAAAAAAAAATTAAACCTCATTTTTCATCATTTTTGAACATGGGCTATAGCCCATACCGTACGGCATACTATAGCACGCCGTTTTTCATCATTTTTGAGGTTTTGAAAAAAATGAAAAAAAAAAAAACATGGGTTATAGCCCATCGTTTTTTGAAATTTTGATATTTTTTTTAACCTCGTTTTTCATCATTTTTGAACATGGGCTATAGCCCATATCGTACGGCATACTATTGCACGCCGTTTTTCATAATTTTTGAGGTTTTGAAAAAAACTGGAGAAAAATAATAATAACATGGGTTATAGCCCATCGTTTTTTGAATTTTTGAATTATTTTTTTTACCTCGTTTTTCATCATTTTTGAACATGGGCTATAGCCCATACCGTACGGCATACAGCACACAGTTTTTCATCATTTTTGAGGTTTTGAAAAAAAAAAAAAAAAAAAAAAAACATGGGTTATAGCCCATCGTTTTTTGAAATTTTGATATTTTTTTTAACCTCGTTTTTCATCATTTTTGAACATGGGCTATAGCCCATATCGTACGGCATACTATAGCACGCCGTTTTTCATCATTTTTGAGGTTTTGAAAAAAATGAAAAAAAAAAAAACATGGGTTATAGCCCATCGTTTTTTGAAATTTTGAAAAAAAAAATTAAACCTTGTTTTTCATAATTTTTGAACATGGGCTATAGCCCATACCGTACGGCATACTATAGCACGCAGTTTTTCATCATTTTTGAGGTTTTGAAAAAAATGAAAAAAAAACAAAACATGGGTTATATCCCATCGTTTTTTTTAATTTTGAAAAAAAAATTAAACCTCATTTTTCATCATTTTTGAACATGGGCTATAGCCCATACCGTACGGCATACTATAGCACGCCGTTTTTCATCATTTTTGAGGTTTTGAAAAAAATGAAAAAAAAAAAAACATGGGTTATAGCCCATCGTTTTTTGAAATTTTGATATTTTTTTTAACCTCGTTTTTCATCATTTTTGAACATGGGCTATAGCCCATACCGTACGGCATACTATAGCACGCCGTTTTTCATCATTTTTGAGGTTTTGAAATAAATGAAAAAAAAAAAACATGGGTTATAGCCCATCGTTTTTCGAAATCTTGATAAAAAAATTTAACCTCGTTTTTCATCATTTTTGAACATGGGCTATAGCCCATACCGTACGCCATACTATAGCACGCCGTTTTTCATCATTTTTGAGGTTTTGAAAAAAATGAAAAAATGGAAAAAACGACGGGTTATAGCCCATTGTTTTTTTTAATTTAAAAAAAAAAATTATCCTCATTTTTCATCATTTTTGACCATGGACTATAGCCCATATCGTACGGCATAGGCCTACTATAGCACGCCGTTTTTCATAATTTTTGAGGATTTGAAAAAAATGAAAAAAACGATGGGTTATAGCCCATACCGTACGGCATACTATAGCACGCCGTTTTTCATCATTTTTGAGGTTTTGAAAAAAAAAAGAAAAAAAAAAAAACATGGGTTATAGCCCATCGTTTTTTGAAATTTTGATATATTTTTTTAACCTCGTTTTTCATCATTTTTGAACATGGGCTATAGCCCATACCGTACGGCATACTATAGCACGCCGTTTTTCATCATTTTTTAGGTTTTGAAAAAAATGAAAAAAAAAAAAAAAACATGGGTTATAGCCCATCGTTTTTTGAAATTTTGAAAAAAAAATTAAACCTAATTTTTCATCATTTTTGAACATGGGCTATAGCCCATACCGTACGGCATACTATAGCACGCCGTTTTTCATCATTTTTGAGGTTTTGAAAAAAAAAAAAAAAAAAACATGGGTTATAGCCCATCGTTTTTCGAAATATTGATAAAAAAATTAACCTCGTTTTTCATCATTTTTGAACATGGGCTATAGCCCATACCGTACGGCATACTACAGCATGCCGTTTTTCATCATTTTTGAGGATTTGTAAAAAATGAAAAAATAAAAAAAACGATGGGTTATAGCCCATCGTTTTTTTAATTTTTGATTTTCTTTTTTTATCCTCGTTTTGCATAATTTTGGACCATGGGCTATAGCCCATATCGTACGGCATACTATAGCACGCCGTTTTTCATCATTTTTGCCATTGAGCCCCATTGTAAATTTGAAAGCACTATATTTCTAAAACTATGAAACATTTCAAAGATTCCTTTTCAGACAAACATGTCCACCGTAAGATGAACCTAAGTAGGCTAGAATGGGGTTGCTATGTGTAAGTATGTAGGACTAGTAGCATGCCAAAGTTTGTGCTATTGCCATAGAGAATGCATTGGGCGTTTAAGTTAAATAACTCATAAACTATAAAACATAAAAATAAAAAAAAGTTCCAGCATGTGTCTCCACAGTAAGCTGAATAATAAAAAGTGTGAATGGAGTTTCTAGGTGAAAGTGACTTTTGACGTGCCTATAAAGCTGCCATTGAGCCCCATGTTAAATGTCTCAAATTTGAAAGCACTATATTTCTAAAACTATGGAAGATTTCAAAGATTCCTTTTCAGGCAAACATGTCCACCGTAAGATGAACCTAAGTAGGCTAGAATGGGGTTGCTAGGTGTAAGTATGTAGTACTAGTAGCATGCCAAAGTTTGTGCTATTGCCATAGAGAATGCATTGGGCGTTTAAGTTAAATAACTCATAAACTACAAAACATAAAAATAAAAAAAAGTTCCAGCATGTGTCTCCACAGTAAGCTGAATAATAAAAAGTGTGAATGGAGTTTCTAGGTGAAAGTGACTTTTGACGTGCCTATAAAGCTGCCATTGAGCCCCATGTTAAATGTCTCAAATTTGAAAGCACTATATTTCTAAAACTATGGAAGATTTCAAAGATTCCTTTTCAGGCAAACATGTCCACCGTAAGATGAACCTAAGTAGGCTAGAATGGGGTTGCTAGGTGTAAGTATGTAGGACTAGTAGCATGCCAAAGTTTGTGCTATTGCCATAGAGAATGCATTGGGCGTTTAAGTTAAATAACTCATAAACTACAAAACATAAAAAAAAGTTCCAGCATGTGTCTCCACAGTAAGCTGAATAATAAAAAGTGTGAATGGAGTTTCTAGGTGAAAGTGACTTTTGACGTGCCTATAGAGCTGCCATTGAGCCCCATGTTAAATGTCTCAAATTTGAAAGCACTATGTTTCTAAAACTATGAAAGATTTCAAAGATTCCTTTTCAGGCAAACATGTCCACCGTAAGATGAACCTAAGTAGGCTAGAATGGGGTTGCTAGGTGTAAGTATGTAGGACTAGTAGCATGCCAAAGTTTGTGCTATTGCCATAGAGAATGCATTGTGTTGCGGAGGATGAGAGGAATGCTCTCATCCTCCCCAACACCCATTCTCATACACCGCTATACACCGCAAGGATATGGGCTATAGCCCATATCGTACGGCATACTATAGCACGCCGTTTTTCATCATTTTTGAGGTTTTGAAAAAAATGAAAAAAAAAACAAACATGGGTTATAGCCCATCGTTTTTTGAAATTTTGATATTTTTTTTAACCTCGTTTTTCATCATTTTTTAACATGGGCTATAGCCCATACCGTACGGCATACTATAGCACGCCGTTTTTCATCATTTTTGAGGTTTAAAAAAAAAAAAAAAAAAAAAAAAACATGGGTTATAGCCCATCGTTTTTTGAAATTTTGAATTCTTTTTTTAACCTCGTTTTTCATCATTTTTGAACATGGGCTATAGCCCATACCGTACGGCATACTATAGCACGCCGTTTTTCATCATTTTTGAGGTTTTGAAAAAAATGAAAAAAAAAAAAAAAACATGGGTTATATCGTTTTTTATATATATTTTTAACCTCGTTTTTCATCATTTTTGAACATGGGCTATAGCCCATACCGTACGGCATACTATAGCACGCCGTTTTTCATCATTTTTGAGGTTTTGAAAAAAAAAAAAAAAAAAAAAACATAAGTTATAGCCCATCGTTTTTTTAAATTTTGAATTCTTTTTTTAACCTCGTTTTTCATCATTTTTGAACATGGGCTATAGCCCATATCGTACGGCATACTATAGCACGCCGTTTTTCATCATTTTTGAGGTTTTGAAAAAAATGAAAAAAAAAAAAACATGGGTTATAGCCCATCGTTTTTTGAAATTTTGAAAAAAAAATTTAAACCTTGTTTTTCATAATTTTTGAACATGGGCTATAGCCCATACCGTACGGCATACTATAGCACGCAGTTTTTCATCATTTTTGAGGTTTTGAAAAAAATGAAAAAAAAACAAAACATGGGTTATAGCCCATCGTTTTTTTTAATTTTGAAAAAAAAATTAAACCTCATTTTTCATCATTTTTGAACATGGGCTATAGCCCATACCGTACGGCATACTATAGCACGCCGTTTTTCATCATTTTTGAGGTTTTGAAAAAAATGAAAAAAAAAAAACATGGGTTATAGCCCATCGTTTTTTGAAATTTTGATATTTTTTTTAACCTCGTTTTTCATCATTTTTGAACATGGGCTATAGCCCATATCGTACGGCATACTATTGCACGCCGTTTTTCATAATTTTTGAGGTTTTGAAAAAAACTGGAGAAAAATAATAATAACATGGGTTATAGCCCATCGTTTTTTGAATTTTTGAATAAATTTTTTTACCTCGTTTTTCATCATTTTTGAACATGGGCTATAGCCCATACCGTACGGCATACAGCACACAGTTTTTCATCATTTTTGAGGTTTTGAAAAAAAAAAAAAAAAAAAAAAAAACATGGGTTATAGCCCATCGTTTTTTGAAATTTTGATATTTTTTTTAACCTCGTTTTTCATCATTTTTGAACATGGGCTATAGCCCATATCGTACGGCATACTATAGCACGCCGTTTTTCATCATTTTTGAGGTTTTGAAAAAAATGAAAAAAAAAAAAACATGGGTTATAGCCCATCGTTTTTTGAAATTTTGAAAAAAAAAATTAAACCTTGTTTTTCATAATTTTTGAACATGGGCTATAGCCCATACCGTACGGCATACTATAGCACGCAGTTTTTCATCATTTTTGAGGTTTTGAAAAAAATGAAAAAAAAACAAAACATGGGTTATAGCCCATCGTTTTTTTTAATTTTGAAAAAAAAATTAAACCTCATTTTTCATCATTTTTGAACATGGGCTATAGCCCATACCGTACGGCATACTATAGCACGCCGTTTTTCATCATTTTTGAGGTTTTGAAAAAAATGAAAAAATGAAAAAAACGATGGGTTATAGCCCATTGTTTAAAAAAAAAAAAAAAAAAATCCTCGTTTTTCATCATTTTTGAACATGGGCTATAGCCCATATCGTACGGCATACTATTGCACGCCGTTTTTCATAATTTTTGAGGTTTTGAAAAAAACTGGAGAAAAATAATAATAACATGGGTTATAGCCCATCGTTTTTTGAATTTTTGAATTCATTTTTTAACCTCGTTTTTCATCATTTTTGAACATGGGCTATAGCCCATACCGTACGGCATACAGCACACAGTTTTTCATCATTTTTGAGGTTTAAAAAAAAAAAAAAAAAAAAAAAAAACATGGGTTATAGCCCATCGTTTTTTGAAATTTTGATATATTTTTTAACCTCGTTTTTCATCATTTTTGAACATGGGCTATAGCCCATACCGTACGGCATACTATAGCACGCCGTTTTTCATCATTTTTGAGGTTTTGAAAAAAATGAAAAAAAAAAAACATGGGTTATAGCCCATCGTTTTTTGAAATTTTGATATTTTTTTTAACCTCGTTTTTCATCATTTTTGAACATGGGCTATAGCCCATATCGTACGGCATACTATTGCACGCCGTTTTTCATAATTTTTGAGGTTTTGAAAAAAACTGGAGAAAAATAATAATAACATGGGTTATAGCCCATCGTTTTTTGAATTTTTGAATAAATTTTTTTACCTCGTTTTTCATCATTTTTGAACATGGGCTATAGCCCATACCGTACGGCATACAGCACACAGTTTTTCATCATTTTTGAGGTTTTGAAAAAAAAAAAAAAAAAAAAAAAAACATGGGTTATAGCCCATCGTTTTTTGAAATTTTGATATTTTTTTTAACCTCGTTTTTCATCATTTTTGAACATGGGCTATAGCCCATATCGTACGGCATACTATAGCACGCCGTTTTTCATCATTTTTGAGGTTTTGAAAAAAATGAAAAAAAAAAAAACATGGGTTATAGCCCATCGTTTTTTGAAATTTTGAAAAAAAAAATTAAACCTTGTTTTTCATAATTTTTGAACATGGGCTATAGCCCATACCGTACGGCATACTATAGCACGCAGTTTTTCATCATTTTTGAGGTTTTGAAAAAAATGAAAAAAAAACAAAACATGGGTTATAGCCCATCGTTTTTTTTAATTTTGAAAAAAAAATTAAACCTCATTTTTCATCATTTTTGAACATGGGCTATAGCCCATACCGTACGGCATACTATAGCACGCCGTTTTTCATCATTTTTGAGGTTTTGAAAAAAATGAAAAAATGAAAAAAACGATGGGTTATATATAGCCCATTGTTTAAAAAAAAAAAAAAAAAAATCCTCGTTTTTCATCATTTTTGAACATGGGCTATAGCCCATATCGTACGGCATACTATTGCACGCCGTTTTTCATAATTTTTGAGGTTTTGAAAAAAACTGGAGAAAAATAATAATAACATGGGTTATAGCCCATCGTTTTTTGAATTTTTGAATTCATTTTTTAACCTCGTTTTTCATCATTTTTGAACATGGGCTATAGCCCATACCGTACGGCATACAGCACACAGTTTTTCATCATTTTTGAGGTTTAAAAAAAAAAAAAAAAACAAAAAAAACATGGGTTATAGCCCATCGTTTTTTGAAATTTTGATATATTTTTTAACCTCGTTTTTCATCATTTTTGAACATGGGCTATAGCCCATACCGTACGGCATACTATAGCACGCCGTTTTTCATCATTTTTGAGGTTTTGAAAAAAATGAAAAAAAAAAAAACATGGGTTATAGCCCATCGTTTTTTGAAATTTTGAAAAAAAAAAATTAAACCTTGTTTTTCATAATTTTTGAACATGGGCTATAGCCCATACCGTACGGCATACTATAGCACGCAGTTTTTCATCATTTTTGAGGTTTTGAAAAAAATGAAAAAAAAACAAAACATGGGTTATATCCCATCGTTTTTTTTAATTTTGAAAAAAAAATTAAACCTCATTTTTCATCATTTTTGAACATGGGCTATAGCCCATACCGTACGGCATACTATAGCACGCCGTTTTTCATCATTTTTGAGGTTTTGAAAAAAATGAAAAAAAAAAAAACATGGGTTATAGCCCATCGTTTTTTGAAATTTTGATATTTTTTTTAACCTCGTTTTTCATCATTTTTGAACATGGGCTATAGCCCATATCGTACGGCATACTATTGCACGCCGTTTTTCATAATTTTTGAGGTTTTGAAAAAAACTGGAGAAAAATAATAATAACATGGGTTATAGCCCATCGTTTTTTGAATTTTTGAATTAATTTTTTTACCTCGTTTTTCATCATTTTTGAACATGGGCTATAGCCCATACCGTACGGCATACAGCACACAGTTTTTCATCATTTTTGAGGTTTTGAAAAAAAAAAAAAAAAAAAAAAAACATGGGTTATAGCCCATCGTTTTTTGAAATTTTGATATTTTTTTTAACCTCGTTTTTCATCATTTTTGAACATGGGCTATAGCCCATATCGTACGGCATACTATAGCACGCCGTTTTTCATCATTTTTGAGGTTTTGAAAAAAATGAAAAAAAAAAAAACATGGGTTATAGCCCATCGTTTTTTGAAATTTTGAAAAAAAAATTTAAACCTTGTTTTTCATAATTTTTGAACATGGGCTATAGCCCATACCGTACGGCATACTATAGCACGCAGTTTTTCATCATTTTTGAGGTTTTGAAAAAAATGAAAAAAAAACAAAACATGGGTTATAGCCCATCGTTTTTTTTAATTTTGAAAAAAAAATTAAACCTCATTTTTCATCATTTTTGAACATGGGCTATAGCCCATACCGTACGGCATACTATAGCACGCCGTTTTTCATCATTTTTGAGGTTTTGAAAAAAATGAAAAAAAAAAAAACATGGGTTATAGCCCATCGTTTTTTGAAATTTTGATATTTTTTTTAACCTCGTTTTTCATCATTTTTGAACATGGGCTATAGCCCATATCGTACGGCATACTATTGCACGCCGTTTTTCATAATTTTTGAGGTTTTGAAAAAAACTGGAGAAAAATAATAATAACATGGGTTATAGCCCATCGTTTTTTGAATTTTTGAATTAATTTTTTAACCTCGTTTTTCATCATTTTTGAACATGGGCTATAGCCCATACCGTACGGCATACAGCACACAGTTTTTCATCATTTTTGAGGTTTAAAAAAAAAAAAAAAAAAAAAAAAAACATGGGTTATAGCCCATCGTTTTTTGAAATTTTGATATATTTTTTAACCTCGTTTTTCATCATTTTTGAACATGGGCTATAGCCCATACCGTACGGCATACTATAGCACGCCGTTTTTCATCATTTTTGAGGTTTTGAAAAAAATGAAAAAAAAAAAAACATGGGTTATAGCCCATCGTTTTTTGAAATTTTGAAAAAAAAAAATTAAACCTTGTTTTTCATAATTTTTGAACATGGGCTATAGCCCATACCGTACGGCATACTATAGCACGCAGTTTTTCATCATTTTTGAGGTTTTGAAAAAAATGAAAAAAAAACAAAACATGGGTTATATCCCATCGTTTTTTTTAATTTTGAAAAAAAAATTAAACCTCATTTTTCATCATTTTTGAACATGGGCTATAGCCCATACCGTACGGCATACTATAGCACGCCGTTTTTCATCATTTTTGAGGTTTTGAAAAAAATGAAAAAAAAAAAAACATGGGTTATAGCCCATCGTTTTTTGAAATTTTGATATTTTTTTTAACCTCGTTTTTCATCATTTTTGAACATGGGCTATAGCCCATATCGTACGGCATACTATTGCACGCCGTTTTTCATAATTTTTGAGGTTTTGAAAAAAACTGGAGAAAAATAATAATAACATGGGTTATAGCCCATCGTTTTTTGAATTTTTGAATTAATTTTTTTACCTCGTTTTTCATCATTTTTGAACATGGGCTATAGCCCATACCGTACGGCATACAGCACACAGTTTTTCATCATTTTTGAGGTTTTGAAAAAAAAAAAAAAAAAAAAAAAACATGGGTTATAGCCCATCGTTTTTTGAAATTTTGATATTTTTTTTAACCTCGTTTTTCATCATTTTTGAACATGGGCTATAGCCCATATCGTACGGCATACTATAGCACGCCGTTTTTCATCATTTTTGAGGTTTTGAAAAAAATGAAAAAAAAAAAAACATGGGTTATAGCCCATCGTTTTTTGAAATTTTGAAAAAAAAAATTAAACCTTGTTTTTCATAATTTTTGAACATGGGCTATAGCCCATACCGTACGGCATACTATAGCACGCAGTTTTTCATCATTTTTGAGGTTTTGAAAAAAATGAAAAAAAAACAAAACATGGGTTATATCCCATCGTTTTTTTTAATTTTGAAAAAAAAATTAAACCTCATTTTTCATCATTTTTGAACATGGGCTATAGCCCATACCGTACGGCATACTATAGCACGCCGTTTTTCATCATTTTTGAGGTTTTGAAAAAAATGAAAAAAAAAAAAACATGGGTTATAGCCCATCGTTTTTTGAAATTTTGATATTTTTTTTAACCTCGTTTTTCATCATTTTTGAACATGGGCTATAGCCCATATCGTACGGCATACTATTGCACGCCGTTTTTCATAATTTTTGAGGTTTTGAAAAAAACTGGAGAAAAATAATAATAACATGGGTTATAGCCCATCGTTTTTTGAATTTTTGAATTAATTTTTTAACCTCGTTTTTCATAATTTTTGAACATGGGCTATAGCCCATAGCCTACCGTACGGCATACAGCACACAGTTTTTCATCATTTTTGAGGTTTTGAAAAAAAAAAAAAAAAAAAAAAAACATGGGTTATAGCCCATCGTTTTTTGAAATTTTGATATTTTTTTTAACCTCGTTTTTCATCATTTTTGAACATGGGCTATAGCCCATACCGTACGGCATACTATAGCACGCCGTTTTTCATCATTTTTGAGGTTTTGAAAAAAACGAAAAAAAAAAAAACATGGGTTATAGCCCATCGTTTTTTGAAATTTTGATATATTTTTTTAACCTAGTTTTTCATCATTTTTGAACATGGGCTATAGCCCATACCGTACGGCATACTATAGCACGCCGTTTTTCATCATTTTTGAGGTTTTGAAAAAAACGAAAAAAAACAAAAAAAACATGGGTTATAGCCCATCGTTTTTTGAAATTTTGATATTTTTTTTAACCTCGTTTTTCATCATTTTTGAACATGGGCTATAGCCCATACCGTGCGGCATACTATAGCACGCAGTTTTTCATCATTTTTGAGGTTTTGAAAAAAAAAAAAAAAAAAAAAAAAACATGGGTTATAGCCCATCGTTTTTTGAAACTTTGATATTTTTTTTTATCCTCGTTTTTCATCATTTTTGAACATGGGCAATAGCCCATACCGTACGGCACGCCGTTTTTCATCATTTTTGAGGTTTTGAAAAAAATGAAAAAAAAAAAAAAACATGGGTTATAGCCCATCGTTTTTTGAAATTTTGATATTTTTTTTTAACCTCGTTTTTCATCATTTTTGAACATGGGCTATAGCCCATACCGCACGGCATACTAAAGCACGCCGTTTTTCATCATTTTTGAGGTTTTGAAAAAAATGAAAAAAAATGAAAAAAACATGGGTTATAGCCCATCGTTCTTTGAAATTTTGATATTTTTTTTAACCTAGTTTTTCATCATTTTTGAACATGGGCTATAGCCCATACTGCACGGCATACTATAGCACGCCGTTTTTCATCATTTTTGAGGTTTTGAAAAAAATGAAAAAAAACAAAAAAAACATGGGTTATAGCCCATCGTTTTTTGAAATTTTGATATTTTTTTTAACCTCGTTTTTCATCATTTTTGAACATGGGCTATAGCCCATACCGTACGACATACTATAGCACGCCGTTTTTCATCATTTTTGAGGTTTTGAAAAAAATGAAAAAAAACAAAAAAAACATGGGTTATAGCCCATCGTTTTTTGAAATTTTGATATTTTTTTTAACCTCGTTTTTCATCATTTTTCAACATGGGCTATAGCCCATACCGTACGACATACTATAGCACGCCGTTTTTCATCATTTTTGAGGTTAAAAAAAAAAAAAAACAAAAAAAAACATGGGTTATAGTCCATCGTTTTTTGAAATTTTGAATTCTTTTTTTAACCACGTTTTTCATCATTTTTGAACATGGGCTATAGCCCATACCGTACGGCATACTATAGCACGCCGTTTTTCATCATTTTTGAGGTTTTGAAAAAAATGAAAAAAAAAAAAAAACATGGGTTATAGCCCATCGTTTTTTGAAATTTTGATATTTTTTTTTAACCTCGTTTTTCATCATTTTTGAACATGGGCTATAGCCCATACCGCACGGCATACTAAAGCACGCCGTTTTTCATCATTTTTGAGGTTTTGAAAAAAATGAAAAAAAATGAAAAAAACATGGGTTATAGCCCATCGTCTTTTGAAATTTTGATATTTTTTTTAACCTAGTTTTTCATCATTTTTGAACATGGGCTATAGCCCATACTGCACGGCATACTATAGCACGCCGTTTTTCATCATTTTTGAGGTTTTGAAAAAAATGAAAAAAAACAAAAAAAACATGGGTTATAGCCCATCGTTTTTTGAAATTTTGATATTTTTTTTAACCTCGTTTTTCATCATTTTTCAACATGGGCTATAGCCCATACCGTACGACATACTATAGCACGCCGTTTTTCATCATTTTTGAGGTTAAAAAAAAAAAAAAAAAAAAAAAAACATGGGTTATAGCCCATCGTTTTTTGAAATTTTGAATTCTTTTTTTAACCACGTTTTTCATCATTTTTGAACATGGGCTATAGCCCATACCGTACGGCATACTATAGCACGCCGTTTTTCATCATTTTTGAGGTTTTGAAAAAAATGAAAAAAAGAAAAACATGGGTTATAGCCCATCGTTTTTTGAAATTTTGATATTTTTTTTAACCTCGTTTTTCATCATTTTTTAACATGGGCTATAGCCCATACCGTACGGCATACTATAGCACGCCGTTTTTCATCATTTTTGAGGTTTTGAAAAAAATGAAAAAAAAACATGGGTTATAGCCCATCGTTTTTCGAAATCTTGATAAAAAAATTTAACCTCGTTTTTCATCATTTTTGAACATGGGCTATAGCCCATATCGTACGGCATACTATAGCACGCCGTTTTTCATCATTTTTGAGGTTTTGAAAAAAATGGAAAAAAAACAAAACATGGGTTATAGCCCATCGTTTTTTGAAATTTTGAAAAAAAAATTAAACCTAATTTTTCATCATTTTTGAACATGGGCTATAGCCCATACCGTACGGCATACTATAGCACGCCGTTTTTCATCATTTTTGAGGTTTTGAAATAAATGAAAAAAAAAAAACATGGGTTATAGCCCATCGTTTTTCGAAATCTTGATAAAAAAATTTAACCTCGTTTTTCATCATTTTTGAACATGGGCTATAGCCCATACCGTACGGCATACTATAGCACGCCGTTTTTCATCATTTTTGAGGTTTTGAAAAAAATGGAAAAAAACAAAAAAAACATGGGTTATAGCCCATCGTTTTTTGAAATTTTGATATTTTTTTTTAACCTCGTTTTTCATCATTTTTGAACATGGGCTATAGCCCATACCGCACGGCATACTAAAGCACGCCGTTTTTCATCATTTTTGAGGTTTTGAAAAAAATGAAAAAAAACAAAAAAAACATGGGTTATAGCCCATCGTTTTTTGAAATTTTGATATTTTTTTTAATCTAGTTTTTCATCATTTTTGAACATGGGCTATAGCCCATACTGCACGGCATACTATAGCACGCCGTTTTTCATCATTTTTGAGGTTTTGAAAAAAATTGAAAAAAATGAAAAAAACATGGGTTATAGCCCATCGTTTTTTGAAATTTTGATATTTTTTTTAACCTCGTTTTTCATCATTTTTCAACATGGGCTATAGCCCATACCGTACGACATACTATAGCACGCCGTTTTTCATCATTTTTGAGGTTTAAAAAAAAAAAAAAAAAAAAAAAAACATGGGTTATAGCCCATCGTTTTTTGGAATTTTGATATTTTTTTTAACCACGTTTTTCATCATTTTTGAAAATGGGCTATAGCCCATACCGTACGGCATACTATAGCACGCCGTTTTTCATCATTTTTGAGGTTTTGAAAAAAATGAAAAAAAAACAAAACATGGGTTATAGCCCATCGTTTTTTGAAATTTTGAAAAAAAAAATTAACCTCATTTTTCATCATTTTTGAACATGGGCTATAGCCCATACCGTACGGCATACTATAGCACGCCGTTTTTCATCATTTTTGAGGTTTTGAAATAAATGAAAAAAAAAAAACATGGGTTATAGCCCATCGTTTTTCGAAATCTTGATAAAAAAATTTAACCTCGTTTTTCATCATTTTTGAACATGGGCTATAGCCCATACCGTACGCCATACTATAGCACGCCGTTTTTCATCATTTTTGAGGTTTTGAAAAAAATGAAAAAATGGAAAAAACGACGGGTTATAGCCCATTGTTTTTTTTAATTTAAAAAAAAAATTTATCCTCATTTTTCATCATTTTTGACCATGGACTATAGCCCATATCGTACGGCATAGGCCTACTATAGCACGCCGTTTTTCATAATTTTTGAGGATTTGAAAAAAATGAAAAAAACGATGGGTTATAGCCCATACCGTACGGCATACTATAGCACGCCGTTTTTCATCATTTTTGAGGTTTTGAAAAAAAAAAGAAAAAAAAAAAAACATGGGTTATAGCCCATCGTTTTTTGAAATTTTGATATATTTTTTTAACCTCGTTTTTCATCATTTTTGAACATGGGCTATAGCCCATACCGTACGGCATACTATAGCACGCCGTTTTTCATCATTTTTGAGGTTTTGAAAAAAATGAAAAAAAAAAAAAAAACATGGGTTATAGCCCATCGTTTTTTGAAATTTTGAAAAAAAAATTAAACCTAATTTTTCATCATTTTTGAACATGGGCTATAGCCCATACCGTACGGCATACTATAGCACGCCGTTTTTCATCATTTTTGAGGTTTTGAAAAAAAAAAAAAAAAAAACATGGGTTATAGCCCATCGTTTTTCGAAATATTGATAAAAAAATTAACCTCGTTTTTCATCATTTTTGAACATGGGCTATAGCCCATACCGTACGGCATACTACAGCATGCCGTTTTTCATCATTTTTGAGGATTTGTAAAAAATGAAAAAATAAAAAAAACGATGGGTTATAGCCCATCGTTTTTTTAATTTTTGATTTTCTTTTTTTATCCTCGTTTTGCATAATTTTGGACCATGGGCTATAGCCCATATCGTACGGCATACTATAGCACGCCGTTTTTCATCATTTTTGCCATTGAGCCCCATTGTAAATTTGAAAGCACTATATTTCTAAAACTATGAAACATTTCAAAGATTCCTTTTCAGACAAACATGTCCACCGTAAGATGAACCTAAGTAGGCTAGAATGGGGTTGCTATGTGTAAGTATGTAGGACTAGTAGCATGCCAAAGTTTGTGCTATTGCCATAGAGAATGCATTGGGCGTTTAAGTTAAATAACTCATAAACTATAAAACATAAAAATAAAAAAAAGTTCCAGCATGTGTCTCCACAGTAAGCTGAATAATAAAAAGTGTGAATGGAGTTTCTAGGTGAAAGTGACTTTTGACGTGCCTATAAAGCTGCCATTGAGCCCCATGTTAAATGTCTCAAATTTGAAAGCACTATATTTCTAAAACTATGGAAGATTTCAAAGATTCCTTTTCAGGCAAACATGTCCACCGTAAGATGAACCTAAGTAGGCTAGAATGGGGTTGCTAGGTGTAAGTATGTAGTACTAGTAGCATGCCAAAGTTTGTGCTATTGCCATAGAGAATGCATTGGGCGTTTAAGTTAAATAACTCATAAACTACAAAACATAAAAATAAAAAAAAGTTCCAGCATGTGTCTCCACAGTAAGCTGAATAATAAAAAGTGTGAATGGAGTTTCTAGGTGAAAGTGACTTTTGACGTGCCTATAAAGCTGCCATTGAGCCCCATGTTAAATGTCTCAAATTTGAAAGCACTATATTTCTAAAACTATGGAAGATTTCAAAGATTCCTTTTCAGGCAAACATGTCCACCGTAAGATGAACCTAAGTAGGCTAGAATGGGGTTGCTAGGTGTAAGTATGTAGGACTAGTAGCATGCCAAAGTTTGTGCTATTGCCATAGAGAATGCATTGGGCGTTTAAGTTAAATAACTCATAAACTACAAAACATAAAAAAAAGTTCCAGCATGTGTCTCCACAGTAAGCTGAATAATAAAAAGTGTGAATGGAGTTTCTAGGTGAAAGTGACTTTTGACGTGCCTATAGAGCTGCCATTGAGCCCCATGTTAAATGTCTCAAATTTGAAAGCACTATGTTTCTAAAACTATGAAAGATTTCAAAGATTCCTTTTCAGGCAAACATGTCCACCGTAAGATGAACCTAAGTAGGCTAGAATGGGGTTGCTAGGTGTAAGTATGTAGGACTAGTAGCATGCCAAAGTTTGTGCTATTGCCATAGAGAATGCATTGTGTTGCGGAGGATGAGAGGAATGCTCTCATCCTCCCCAACACCCATTCTCATACACCGCTATACACCGCAAGGATATGGGCTATAGCCCATATCGTACGGCATACTATAGCACGCCGTTTTTCATCATTTTTGAGGTTTTGAAAAAAATGAAAAAAAAACAAACATGGGTTATAGCCCATCGTTTTTTGAAATTTTGATATTTTTTTTAACCTCGTTTTTCATCATTTTTGAACATGGGCTATAGCCCATACCGTACGGCATACTATAGCACGCCGTTTTTCATCATTTTTGAGGTTTAACAAAAAAAAAAAAAAAAAAAAAAAAACATGGGTTATAGCCCATCGTTTTTTGAAATTTTGAATTCTTTTTTTAACCTCGTTTTTCATCATTTTTGAACATGGGCTATAGCCCATACCGTACGGCATACTATAGCACGCCGTTTTTCATCATTTTTGAGGTTTTGAAAAAAATGAAAAAAAAAAAAAAAACATGGGTTATATCGTTTTTTATATATATTTTTAACCTCGTTTTTCATCATTTTTGAACATGGGCTATAGCCCATACCGTACGGCATACTATAGCACGCCGTTTTTCATCATTTTTGAGGTTTTGAAAAAAATGAAAAAAAAAAAAAACATGGGTTATAGCCCATCGTTTTTTGAAATTTTGAAAAAAAAAATTAAACCTCGTTTTTCATCATTTTTGAACATGGGCTATAGCCCATACCGTACGGCATACTATAGCACGCCGTTTTTCATCATTTTTGAGGTTTTGAAAAAAATGAAAAAAACGATGGGTTATAGCCCATTGTTTTTTTTATTAAAAAAAATAAATTATCCTCATTTTTCATCATTTTTGACCATGGACTATAGCCCATATCGTACGGCATAGGCCTACTATAGCACGCCGTTTTTCATAATTTTTGAGGATTTGAAAAAAATGAAAAAAACGATGGGTTATAGCCCATCGTTTTCTTAATTTATTTTTTATTTTTTTTATCCTTGTTTAGCATCATTTTGGACCATGGGCTATAGCCCATATCGTACGGCATACTACAGCACGCCGTTTTTCATCATTTTTGAGGATTTGTAAAAAATGAAAAAATAAAAAAAACGATGGGTCATAGCCCATCGTTTTTTTAATTTTTGATTTTCTTTTTTTATCCTCGTTTTGCATCATTTTGGACCATGGGCTATAGCCCATATCGTACGGCATACTATAGCACGCCGTTTTTCATCATTTTTGCCATTGAGCCCCATTGTAAATTTGAAAGCACTATATTTCTAAAACTATGAAACATTTCAAAGATTCCTTTTCAGACAAACATGTTCACCGTAAGATGAACCTAAGTAGGCTAGAATGGGGTTGCTATGTGTAAGTATGTAGGACTAGTAGCATGCCAAAGTTTGTGCTATTGCCATAGAGAATGCATTGGGCGTTTAAGTTAAATAACTCATAAACTACAAAACATAAAAATAAAAAAAAGTTCCAGCATGTGTCTCCACAGTAAGCTGAATAATAAAAAGTGTGAATGGAGTTTCTAGGTGAAAGTGACTTTTGACGTGCCTATAAAGCTGCCATTGAGCCCCATGTTAAATGTCTCAAATTTGAAAGCACTATATTTCTAAAACTATGGAAGATTTCAAAGATTCCTTTTCAGGCAAACATGTCCACCGTAAGATGAACCTAAGTAGGCTAGAATGGGGTTGCTAGGTGTAAGTATGTAGGACTAGTAGCATGCCAAAGTTTGTGCTATTGCCATAGAGAATGCATTGGGCGTTTAAGTTAAACTAGAAAGCAGTTCCCTGCAGAAACTGCGTGGGCTCGCCAAAAGACGCAATGTATATAATGTACAGTAGAAAATGTATTAAAGCTGAAAGAAAAGTTAAAAAAAGAATGTATAAAAATTGGTAAAAAGAATAAGCATAAATAACTGCATAAAGCGGAATAAAGTATGTGGAAGTAGTACGATGCCCAAAAAGTGGCAGAATAAAGTAAGTAAAGTATTACTGTCTACTAATGATTTGTAATGTATGAATAATGCTTTACAATGTATTCTTGATGAATTAAGAAAAGGTAAAAAAGAAAAAGAAAAAAAAGAGTAAATCCAATGGAGTATACATATAAAAGCATTCATGAGCTTAACAGAAATAGCATACTTTTACATGTAAAAAGAAGGTTCAAATAGCATATAGGCCTATCTTTAAAAGCATAAACACAATGATTATTGATAATGGTAAAAAATAATAATATTAAGTTCTTTATTAAAAGTTTTTTCTTTTTAAGTTTCAAAAAAAAAGTTAAAGTTTTTAATTTTAAAATGTTTTACATTTTTTCATTTTTTTCATTTTTTTCATTTTTTTCATTTTTTTCCATTTTTTTCATTTTTTTTCATTTCTTTTCATTTTTTTTAATATTTCTTCAGTTTTTTTTTTTTTTTTTTTTTTTTTTATTTTATTTTATGAAAGTATTTTTTTTATAAACGTGTGTGCGTGTGTGCGTGCGTGCGTGCGCTTGCGAGAGCTGTGTAAAGGCCAGCCAATAGGAAGACAGGGTGTGTGTGTGCGTGCGTGCGTGCGTGCGTGCTCTTGCGAGAGCTGTGTAAAGGCCATCCAATTGCACAAATAGCAGACCTACAAGCCCACAAGGTATCGCAGAGCAACTCATTTAGATCTTGTAACTTTAATTTCAGCCCTGTAATTAAGCCCTTATATGTCTCAGCTGTGGAAGTGTAAAAGACAAACACTATGACTGGGAGTGGCGCGCAACTTGAAGGTCTGCTATTTTACAATGGTCCTGAATGGGGGGAAACTATGCCCGAACAAATTGCTCTATCGCAAAAAGTAAAAGTCGAATGCAAATATTTTTTTCGCTGTGAGTGGCCTGAGATATTGAGGTACACCATGTGCGATTGTGGTGTTGGTACGATCGAAAATGTGGTTATGAGAGCGAGTTAAGAATTGTCATCGCGATAATTTCCTCGTAATAATTTTACAATGGAGGTCAATGAGCAGCTTGACTGTATTTGTGTCACTTAAAAGGCCGTAGTTCACATTCTGTATGTCTCTGTGCTTTGGTGGTCACATTGTGTGAAAGAGGACATGTGTGGCTACAAAATGACCAAAGAACATGCGTGTAAAATGAATATTTTGGCCGGGACGACAATTTGTTTGGTAAATTTTCAAGGAAATATTTTCTGTCTTCCGCACTCTAGTGAAAGAAGCCCCGCACTCTAAGTTGGCACTAATTAGGCGAAACGGCCTGCGATTGAACTGCGATTTCGGAGAAACCGTTAAACGTATTCGAATACGGTTTGAACCACGAAAAAGTCCAGAGTCGTGTGAGCTTTCTAAAGTTTAAATCACGTTTCTACGACAAAGTATGCCAGAGTAATGAGGCTGCAAAAGTGAGGTTGATTTAGAGATAAATCCCATACATTGTCAATGGGAGGAAAAAACTATAAATAAAGTTAAATATTTTAAAAAGTATAAACTTTTTCAAAACAACTTTTTCACCAATGAAAGTTCAAAGATAGATGAACATTATAAAGTTTGAATGAAGTTTCAAAGTGAAAGTATGACGGAGTAATAAGAGCTCAAAAAAGTTAACTGTGAAAAATGGGACCTTTCTTCCATCGACTCTCACTATAAAGAATGTAAAAAAAAGTTAAAAAGTTAAAAAGTATAAAACTTTGTAAAAATTCTAATTGGAGCATAAATAACTGCAAAGAGCTGAACAGTTTGAAGTTTGAACTACATTTCTAGCATAAAGTATGCGGAAGTAGTTAGGTGCCAAAAAAAGGGTGGAATAAAGAAGAATAAACAAACAAACAAATAAATATAGGCTGGCAATAACTATTGTGTGCTCGCTGTGGCGAGCCCACAACTACAAAACATTTCAAAGTAAAAAGTTCCAGCATGTGTCTCCACAGTAAGCTGAATAATAAAAAGTGTGAATGGAGTTTCTAGGTGAAAGTGCTTTTTTGACGTGCCAATGTCTGCCATTGAGCACCATTATAAATGTCTCAAATTTGAAAGCCTACTCTCCTCCTGCCTGGGGCCCCCTCGCCTACTCTCATCCTGCCATATCTCACCATCACCATCTCCAAATCATGTGGCAGCGTTCTAACACACTGAGCCATTAAATCCAGACAATACACACTGCTTTATTGTTTGTTTTCTTCCTCTGGAAATCGGTTTTGAAAGTAAAGACTTGAGTGGGATTTGAACTCATCATCTCCAAATCATGTGGCAGCGTTCTAACCATAGACTGTAAAAAAATATGGACAAAGCGTTCCCCGGGTCTAACATGGACGTAAAATGAAGCCTGTTATTCCTGCACTGTAAGTCGCCATCTTTCTAGATCCGTTTGGGCCCAGCTGGCCATTGGCTGGCTCCGTTTTGGCCCAGCTGGCCATTGGCGGGACTTCCCCCCTTCTTCTCCGTTGGTTTTTATTTTGACTCGAGTGGGAGGGGAATCCCGATCATAGACTGTAACGGTAGCCACGCCCCTCAGAACATGCGCGACTTTATGGTCATTTTTTTAAATAAATGGGACCATAATTTTCCAAAAAGAATATTATGACATTAGAAATGAGACTTTAAACTAGTGACTGGAAGCAGAAAGTATTCATGACCATGTTTATTAAGGTAATACAGTCTAGGTGAAGTTGGGCCCAAATACATGGACTTCTATGGGGCTATGGGTTTTTCTGGGTCCAATGACAGCGCCACAACAGGCCATTATATGAACTTTCAGGAGTTTCAGGCTTCACAAAATATCTGTCTGACTGCCCCCCTGGTTCTAACACACTGAGCCAATGGTTCCAGACCATTCCCACTTAGTCCAATACCTGCCTATAGACCTTCTCGCAATTTGGTGTTGGGGAATTTCTCACTTGAACTGAGTCAATGGGTCCCTAGACATGAACAATCAACGAGGTGCTCATCCGCCATAGTGCCACGAATGGCGCAATGGCCACATCAAATATGGCCACCATCGGCTATGATGGAAATACAACTATATTTGTTTCTGGGTGTATTTGCACATGTAATACCTCCATCCTGACTAATTGAGGCATGTGGAATTCATTTCTGATACTATTTTAATCATTTTGGGTTATATTAACCTTGAAAGGTCATGGTCAAGGTAATTTAGCTATTCTAAAGACATTGGCCATTGTTAGGAGTAAAAATAAGTGCAATAAGTCTATTTCAACTTTTTCGTCTTTTTTTTCCGGTGCGCAACCTGTAAATGCAATCAGCAGGACACCGCAGGGAATCGAACCCCGTCCTAGTGAACCAGGAGTGCCATATCAGTGTATTACCTTTCGACTCATTTACAGGTTCCAAAAACCACACTAATCTACATTTACCTCCCAGTTTTCTCGGAAACTACGGCGCTGTCCGTGGTGGTGATCATCCATCCGAGGTTCTGATCTAATTTGTACATTTTCACGGCATCGCGATAAAAATATTAACGTTTCTGGTGGCAGCAGGGACGAATAGTTTTCATAATCCTCATGGGGGCCTGTGCCGCCTCCCCCCGCAGCCCCGCCTCCCCGCGGCTTGTCTGTGTGTAGGTTTCACAGCCACAACCCCTGCTGCTGCTTGATTTAGCCAGGGGAGGGCGGTGTTGGACAGTGTCTTGACTGTCTTCAGTGCGGTTGGGTGCGCAACGGAGTGAGTGAGTAAATGAGCTAACAGAGAGGAGTGAATCACAGAGAGTGGTTTTGTGATGTGTGTCAGGATAAGTCCAGAGACTTATTGTCTCCACCAGGCCGAAGGCATGTGGGGAGAGTATGTTTTGCACTCCGTCCGTCCGTGTGTCCGTCCGTCCGTCCGTGTGTGTGTCCGTCCGTCCGTCCGTCCGTCCGTCCGTGTGTCCGTGAGCAGCTAATCTCGGCCACCGTTAATCCGGTCGATGCCAAATTTTGCACACACACTCCCTGGATGCCAACGATGAACCTCTGCCCCAAACTTTCCAGAACGGCCTGTTATAGCGCCACCAGGAGGTTTTGCACAGTACACCTACAGATTTTGTCCAAACATCACGCAAATTGGTACACAGTCTCTCTAGAGCCATTCAACGAAACCGGTCTTTCAGATTTCTCAGACTCCATCCTGATTGGTTAAGATTGGCTTCCAAAGTTCACAGGAGTGCTCAGTTTCAAACAAAATGCTGCAAATCATGAACACATCGCGTGATTTCCGTGAAATTGTGCACCCACATTCCCACTAGGCCGAGGACAAAATGCCACATGAACAATTACAACTCAGACTCAAGGTGGCGCTATAACTGGCCGAAAAGTGTTTTTACCTCTAACTGCACGGATCTGTGGATAACTTTGTATGCCAACTCCCTAGAGGCCAAGGAAAAACCTTTGCCTGGAATTTTTCACATCTGCTCTTTATAGCGCCACCAGGAGGCCGACATATGTAAAACACATTTTCTATTATTACTCCTTCAGATTTGATCCAAATTTCACGCAAATCGGTATACACTATCTCCATAGTCATGTGATCAACACGGAGCGGCACCATTTCCCATCTTCCATCCTGACTGGCTAAGATTGGCTTCCAAAGCTCACACGATTCGTCCATTTCGAAAAAAGCCCACAAATCACAAACACAGTGTGCAATTTCCGTTAAATTATACACACACATTTTCACTAGGCCGAGGACGACATGCCACAATTTATTCCTCAAAATCAGCCTCACGGTGGCGCTATAACAGGCCAATTCCTGTTTTTAGCTATAACTGCATCGATCTGTATACAACTTATGTATGCACACATGGAAAAACATTGTACCTGCATCCCTCCAACATGAACCTCCGGCCCAAATCTTCCTCAACAGCCTGTTATAGCGCCACCATGAGGCCACAACCTGACCTGCCCTGGTGGAGACCTGTGCCGATTGGCACTTTGTCTAGTTTTTATTGTGATTTGATGTGCCTAACATGTTATCCTAGATTTGAGTAACAACAGAGAAATGATCCTCCTAATGATGACACGTACTGTAAGTGAAATCATTTATGTAATGCTGCTATTTCTGGTGTCTTGAGTGTATTGTTCAGCTGAGGGTCAAGGGGGGTGAAAGAGAATTATGGTTCCATGTTCGTTTTGGCATGACAGTCTTGTGGACGGTCATGAGGGGACATGTGGAATCTGGAATTCCATAATTCAAAATATTTTGTATTCTTGGACAAGTAATGTTTGCTCAGCCTGCATGTTGTCATCTGGGGGTGTCCGCCTGAGACCTTGTTTCACTTCAGGCCTTAACCTGTGCTGTGCTGTACTCTGAAATAAAACATCTGAGCGAACATCTCATCTGCTGACTGCCGTGTCTCTCAACTTCTAGATTGCTCTCCCAGCCAGGGGCGCAATAGGGTAGGGGACGGAGGGGTTTCGTCCCCTGCCAGCCTCACATTGGTCCCCCCCAGATGTGTTAGTGGGTCCCCCCTGGCTGGGGGGGTCCCCCCCTGGCTCCAAAGTTATCTTAGGAGTAATACTTTTAAAATCCTGCGTTCATAAACGCGATATATTTTGAAGCATATATTTGATCCACCCCTGTTTAAATCCCAAAATGGTTTGGCCCGTTCTCTCAACTTTCGGAAGTTGGGAGTTGTTACACCGCAATCAGTGACCCAATGTGCTTTGCACTCTGTAATGATTCTAATAATACAGGAACAGAATTCAATAGGACACCACTTTTGGTGTCACGCACCACTTTGGCACCGTCAGACGATCAATAGATGAATGGATTTACTTTATCCTTTTCATGTCAAGGACCCCCAAATGGACACGTATTAGCCTGCGGACCCCCCCATTTGAAGAGAAGAGAAGGACCCCCATAAGAGAAGATTTATACAGCTCGGACGGACCCTATTTTAACCATTTCTAGCGGTGGGACTCCAATTGATAATCAATGTTAATTAAAAAAACTGAGAGCGTCCACATGACATGCCACAAACTATCATGTAGTTGTACCTCTGGGGGTCCCCGGACCCCACTTTGGGAATTATATTATTATTTTGGGGGATTTGGGGAAAGGAGGAGATCGACGCCGCTATTAACTGTCAAGACCAGGTAAGGCGCTGCAGGTTTTTCTTTCCTCTCGAGTTGCATGGGTTGAACTAAACTACATTAAAACATCCTCTCCTGAAAACCTCCCAGGTGTTGTACATTTTATAGGATAGGCTAACTTACAGATCAGATGGTCAGTGAGTTTTGACCTGTTCGAGGCGCTGCTGATAATGTGGTTAAACTTTTACGTTTTGAGACAAATGGGGAGGAGGAGGAATCACAGCTAGGTAATTCATAATAATAATAATAACTGTGCCAAAACGCAGTTTTGTATGTACATTGAGTCACTGGAACAACCTCTCTGTAGTTCGACCCCAAACCCTAACCATAACCCCACGTTTGTGGTTAGACCCCCCCATCCCCCCCTCTCCTAGGGTGGTGGGGGGGACGGGGGGGACGGATTTTTCGGCGGCGCCGCATCGCGGCGCCGCCGAAAATATGTCCCCCCCTAGCGTTCGGTCCGTGTTGCGCCGCTGCTCCCAGCTTTCAGTATTTTGTATGGTAGGACTAGGGTGTCCTGTCGAAATAATATACGACATCCCAGTGCAGTGGTAAACGTCTGTGGAGAATGTGTGGAGAATGGCTGAAGCATGTCAAACTGTGGAAAGTATGTAATCAAATGGCAGTTGTGGGGTATTCAACTGGTGTGGGGAATTTTCCAAATCAAGTATTTAGGGTGGGGTTTTCATGACAATCAATTGCGGCTCATTTGTGCTAACCCTAACCCAAAATTTCAGCCCACAACTCAGCAATAGTGCCCTTTTCACGTTATGTGAGCGATGCTTTATAGTTTCTGTAAAGCAGCCCCTTTTTATTGCACCTAACTGATTTATGTGTGATACCAGGAGATTAACAGTCATTAACACCTTAACATAGTCATAATGCACAAAATCCCAGCCTGAGAGAACGAGGGACAATGACTTTCTCTACCTAATACCTATCACTGCAAGGTCTACAAACTCATTGTTCTCTCTGACAACACCAACCCAGATCCCAATCTCCTTGACCCATTTCTTCCATTTTGAGACATGCTGTTGTGCTCTAAGGACTGTGAGAAGTAGGACTAGACACTTTTTCTCTCTTTACTAATGTAGTGCCCTCTGCAACAGAATCTGTATGATAAAAAAGCAGTACAACGCAGTTTAGGCCAGCAGGTGGCAGTGTGACTCCACCACTTTCGAAGGTTCATAAACCAACACACCTCAAGTCCTTGAGAGGAAAATGTGAACCAATACTGCTTTGTGCCCCCCCACCCCCCCCATTAGGAATGTTCACGTGATCTTTCTCTTGTTTTCAAATCAAACTCGCAGGGACTTTGTGCTCAACCAGCAAGGACATGCATAATCATATAGCCTACAAGTCAATAAAAGGCATGATGGTGGGTGATCTGGCTGCGTTGTTAAGGCTCAGGCAGCGCTCCCCCTCCCATCCCCCCTTTTCTTTTCCCTCTGCCCTGCTCTAGCTGTGCCCTGATCCTCGTTGTTTTCGCCCACTTAAAGCCGATAATGAAATGTATGCACTGGGCAAAGCAGGCGATTAATCAGAACAGATGTGTATCTAGGTGAGTGCCAGTGCGAGTCTCTGGAGCGCGGCCCTGCCGAGGTGCAGTCTGC
>NC_139699.1:18835111-18935111 GCF_964188405.1 Protomyctophum parallelum
GCCTTCTTTATCTCATAATCATACAGGACAAAAAATTGATAGATGAGGTCTTGAGTGCATGCCTTTTGTCCGACGGGGCATAGGTAATTAGGTTCGATCCATTGGTCCCATATACCTACCCCAAACCCTCACCCTAACCATAACCGCGAGCACGGGGCAGCACACCTAAACCTAACCCCAACCCTCTCCCGACCTCCAGCGCAGACCCTCACCCCAACCCTAACCTCCCCTGGGGCAGCACACCTAAACCTAACCCCAACCCTCTCCCGTCTCCGATCCCCAGCGCAGCTCGGACCAATGTGCGTCGGATCATAGTATGCCTCCCTGAGGTCTTGTGCACGGCGCCGGCCAGCATTAAGCGCAAATGCTGATCCGTCACTGTCATAAAACATGAATCTAACAATACAGTTTCTATTATCAATGTTTCTACATACATGCATTCCATTTGTCAGGTTTGTTTCACAGTCTAATGTTCTATTGGGATAATGGTTGCAAGGAGTTGCGTCGCGAATCATTGGTGCGGAGTCTGCAGACTTTATGGATTATGGTCCACAACGGGAGCGATTCTTTTGTGCAATCAATTCACTTTAATTTAAACTGCTGTTTGTGTTATGAGTGCACATGTGAGTGTGATTATAACCAGTACTTAGATGAAACAAAGTAAATATTGTTCTAAACTAGTTAGATTTTTCAGCGTGAATAAAATGTCACGCTGCATTCCAACCTGTATGAATGCGGCATCACCAACATAACATTGTGGTTTGTACTGTTTACGCATGTCGCTCCTGGTGTGCAATGACCTTTACAACGCCCTGGCTATAGGCCACCCGACCTGGCGTAGATTTACACTTGCGTTTGTCATTATTGCTGTTTACTATGCATACATTTGTAATTTTACATGCATTTGTCGTCTACAAACACAATATAGGACCACCTTAAAATACATTTTACTACAACTCGTCACATCCGGGCCTGTTTCACGAAACTTGGATTAGAGATTAAGCCAGGATTTAACAGATATCCTGGCTTAATATATCCTGGATCAGATTAACCGGTTTCATGAAAACTGGTTAATTTAGCCAGATTCATTTAGCCAGTTAACCTGGATATGTTGAGGCTTGATTCGATTTCATGAAAGCAATGCCACACTAGTTACCATATAAACTAATGCTGTGGATTTAGCCTGCTCTGGACCAGGCTAACAGCCAGCTTTAACCTAATCCTGGTGTCTTTACTGTTCATTAAGTCAATCTGATCACAAACCTGATTTTTTCCCCCACACTTATTCAATTATTATAGGTTTATGCTGCCTTATTTTTATCGGTCTGCATTAAAACATCATATTGGTACACATTGCTTAAGCCCTATATACAAAATCAAAGAACCAAAATATATACAGTAGGCTGCACAACCTCATCATGACAACTTGTAGATCAGCTACTTTTGGTGAATGCTCCCCCAAAGTAGGTTTGCTGTGATAAGAAGAATCAAATACATCCCGTTATTTTTTGTATAATTTTTTTTGTAAAAGTGAAAACATTAGGTCTACTACGTTTTATCATTACTCATTGTTATACAACATAGTAGCCTACCATTGTAACATTTCACCCACCAACGGCCAAGAAGTGCATCACCCCAAGCCAGGATGACCCACAGTTCACCAGTCGGTGCAACAACCCCCTCCCCTTAGAGGAGGGAGTTATGGCCAAATATCACAATGCACAATATTATTATGCTTACAATATTAAGAATTATGTTACATTTAATATAACAATTTCATTATGAAGTTTTAATTTAAGAGTAGGCCTAGTGGTAAAATGTACTATACGTTTGGGGTAGTTAATCATTCAGTCTATCCACTATTGAGAGTATTTTCTCTCTTTTATTACAGCAGCAGTATTTATTTTAGAAGCTTATGTCCTTGTATCAGTAAGTCTGGAATAGATTAGTAAAGATACTGAGATATACAGAATGGGGCAGTAATGCAACTATTAAGGATGCCAACTGCCATAATATCCCACGAAGAAGAAGGATCAGTAAATATGTGTTCCAACGAATGGGTCTAGTGAGGAAAAGCCAGGCTTAACCAGGCCCCCAGTGTCTCTCTACACAGTGTCTCTCTACACAAAAATCTAATCAAATAGTTTTGACTGATATATTAAATTATTGTGCAAAACAGTGTAATTGAAACTTCCAGCGTTCAGTATGTGATCTAAATGAATATTCCAATAGTGGGCTATTTCATATTGAGTCATTTGACCCAATGATCTAATATGAAAGAAGTACTCAATGATATTGATGCACAATCAGATGCTTTAAAACAGAGGACAAATTTATTTAGTTACATTGTTTTGAAAATTGAGAACAAACTGGAAAATATGGCTGTGGCAATTGTGGAAAAACTGTAATAGAAATATTGTGTTGAAAAGCAATTGCACCCCAGTTACTGTCTGATCCCCTCTATATCAACATTCTTTTTCATGGTTTAATGGTCTGAAACAGCTCCCTACACAGTCTCTCTGCTGATCTTCAAGTGATGCTATATGGTCTCAGCTGTCATGATAAGAACTCAATGGAGCTGCACAACCACCTTTCAGACCAGGGGGGTGGGGGGGGGGGGGGGGGGGGGGGGGGGCAAAAGACAGATATAGGGTGTGAAATAAAGCTGGCAGGCTTTATTTGTGCTGTCAGCAGTGTCATACACATTCTTCACATCGCCCTGTTGTTTGATCCGGGAACATTTACTCTTTTTTATGGTTTCTAATGGGGCAAAGGTTATGGTTCTATGGTATAGGCTTATACGCATCTTTCTACACCAGGCATGTGGTGTTGTTGGCAACCGTGACAGTTTTAGTTCATGAAATGTAAATGCCCTCATACCAACGAGAGACTTGAAAGGGACGCTCAGTGGGGCGCAAATCTCTGCCAGCTGGCATGTCCCAATAATTATACTTGTATTTATATGGTTTGATTTGCTGGGGGGGAGGGGGATACATGTATACCTCTGCTTCTGATCCCCTCTGGTAATTATTTTATGGCCAGTGGGAAAACAGTTGCTGAGATTGAGCAGGCGTGCACGAGAGAGGAGTTATGTACTGTATTTGTGTGAGGAGCTGATCACAGTCAGAAGTGTTATAATTATTAGGACTGTTATGCTATATATTATTATATTTTGTCATGGACACTGAGAGAGAGAGATAGGTGCTGCGTGCTGGTGGTTACTGGTTAACAAATTGTACTCATCTTTGTGTTCTGTTTCACTCTATTGCTGAGTGCACGTGGGAACACAGTACACAGGGAAAAGCAAAAAGGGGTTTAGAAGCGAGAAGAGAATGTCGCGTAGAAAAGAAACACACAGTTTTGGAAGCGTGCCTGTTGGAGAGAGTGAGACTCCACGGTGCACTGTCCAGCGCATTAGGGAAATGACGTTCCCCTCAGACATTAATATTTTGCTAAAGTGTATAAGCTCTATAGTCTGTATCTGGTTAATTGCGTGAGGATGCAGGAATCGCAGGGCCCGCTGGTTTTATCGTGACCGCCCATGTCCACCTGCAGGTATTTTAATACCGCCCGCACCACCAACATTTACGTTGGGTCCCGCGGGCGTTGCAGGCTCCCACTCCCCTTGCAGCCCTAGTGTAGTGTACTGTTGATTGCATACATCAGGCGGGCATCTTGCACTACAGTTGGCTAATAACACTGGATGGCCGACACATGCATACAGTATATCCCATAGCCTGGAAGGGATTGCCGATCTGAGATGAGCTTGTAGATCTGCTATCTTTGAAATCTTCTGAAAGCCATGCTGCATGTTGTTCAAATTCTGGACACCATTGACTGCCTAATTGCAGATATCAACAGTGTTGGGAAAGTTCGTTTTTTTTTAGGAACTAGTTCAGTTCACAGTTATTTTTTTTTTAAATGAACTAGTTCCGTTCATAGTTCATCATTCAAAATTTTGAACTAAAGTTCATCGTTCCAAAAAATGAACTATTATAGTTATTTTTCGTTCTTTTATTTAATTTTATTATTATTATTGCCACAGCCCATAGCCATATAAAACCGCAGACTTTATTCCAAATGAAGTCCTTTGGGATTAATAAAGTGACAACGTTTGCAATATCTCCATTACCATTATCCAAATTAATTCCTTATAATTTTTATATATTTTTTACATTTTACAAAAATTGCTCTTTTGCAATGTGAAATGCCACTGAATTCTTAATTATTTTCCTTCTGCTGTATGCTTTTGCATGCTTTTATTGTGAAGGCAAAAGTTTCTGAATGTTCTCAGAGCCTGCATCTCCACATGCTGAAAATAGCTGATCTACAAGCTCACAACGTGTCCGGACGCGATGCGTATATCAGCTATTTTCAGCACGGAACACATTGTATGAAGAAGAATAAATCATGCATCACTGCGCTTCATTCACTGTGGAAGAGAGATGTCTTTTGTTGGCCATTCGTGGCGATATTATGGACATACCTCCTCAACGTGATAATAGTAGAGGACCTGGGTAAGATATGTATGCACTTCATTTAGGAGAGAATATCTCAACTGTTCTTTGCTAATATGACTCCCGCAAACAACTTGGGAACTGTGAAAAATTCTCTATCCGGGTGAAATACCCAAAAATGACCACGCCCTTTTTTAAATTACCACTACATCGAATACATACATGACTCTATCTTCTAAACCGTTGGAGCTACAGATTTTCTGAGGTGCTCAACATTTTCAGAATACTCATGTTTGTTGAATCTGTGCCGAAGCCAGCAACCCTCCAGGTCATCATAGTGGCCAGTCTGCCACCTGAAAAAGGTTGTATCTAGAACGTTTGAACCACATGAGCTATGAATGCAAACGTGGTGTCTAATCATGTTTTTTGACAATTAGAAACATTTTGGAATGATCATCTCTATGACTGGGTGTGGCTGAACCTCTATTTTGCATATTTCAAAGATGGTGACTATGCTCAGCATAAATTATTAAGCTATTATGCTCTTAGCTCTTATGCTATTATTCTCTTGTTTCAATAAAATTACATCTGTAGTTTACACATTTATGTTTTAGAGATAGTCAGTAAGACAGGAAGCAGAGCTGGAGGTAGCAGAGACTAAAATGTTGAGGTTCTCTCTGGGAGTAACAAGGATGGATAGGATCATGAATGAGTACATCAGAGTGACCACACATGTCAGATGTTTTGGAGATAAAGCCAGAGAGGCCAGACTGAGTTGGTTTGGACACATACTGTACAGAGGAGGGATAGTGAGGTATATCGGTAGAAGGTCGAGGTTGGAACTGCCAGGCAGGAGACCTAGAGGAAGACCAAAGAGAAGATTTATGGATGTAGTGAAAGAGCCCTTTCAATGAAGCCCTTTGAGTTGGATTGAATTGAAATAAGCAAATGGATGTAGAAACTAGCTAATGGATGTAGAAGGAGAATTATTTATTTTTGTAATGGACAGCAGCCACTCAAAACTCAGAAGTAGCTACAAAAACAGCTGAAGTACCGGTACTTGAAAGCTGCATTATTCTGAAAGGAAAGAGAAGTATACAACATGTCTGGCGGTTTTTTTTTCTTTGTACCATGAAAAGGTCTGCGTGCGTGCATGCGTGGACAGGATCAAAAAGGAAATGGAATGGAGAAAAGGAATGGATGGAGCGGCCCATTCATTGGGTGGCCCACCGGCATGTTAGACATGTACTTGGTGCCAAAATATCAGCAATGCCCAACTTTATATTCATGTTCAATACCGTTATGGGTAGGGATGGAGCTCGTTCATTTGGGTCCTTATCGAGCCCACTATCAAGCATTTGCTATTAATTTGTGGAAAGCTGGGAGATAATACATTCTGAACACCTTATTTGTATTGCCGTGACACACACACACACACACACACACACACACACACACACACACACACACACACACACACACACACACACACACACACACACACACACACACACACACACACACACACACACACACACACACACACAGAATATGCATATCTTTTCTGTAATCTTCTCTTTATTTTAACCATCCCTTGCACTACATTTTACTAGGGCCTTGGCTTGAAATACAGTACTTTTCTAACAGACAGAGGGAACTGTTAATATTGTGTACCGTCACTTTAAAAGCGTAATGTATACGTCATCGTACGACGGTGTCACGCACCAAAAATGGCCAATCTACAAGCTCACACTGCCGCGTTGTGAGCTTGTAGATCTGCCTTATGATAGACAGCTCTGTCAGTCAGTCAGTCATGCAGTCAGTCAGACAGACAGACAACAACGCCCAAACGAATCAATGAATGAAGAAGCCGCTTATATCGCTTTTGCTCCGTGGATGGAACATTTACATTTACATCGGATGGACGCGTGGATAACAGCATGGTTGTGTGCATAATCCTTATGACCATGACCAACGTTCACTTCCATGCTAGCTGCTTCAGCTTAACATGTCATACAGAGCAGGGGCGGCCTTAAGGATCGGGAGGCCCCGTTCATGACGTCATAATTTTAATAATTAATAATTATATTAAAATAAATATATATATATATTTTTATTATATATTTTTTTGTTACTTTACTTATAAAAGAAACCTGGCAACCCACGCCCGCAGTCATTTTCCGCTAACCTGAGTTTCCTCAGTGTTTGTGTTGGGAGTTGAGACAGTGTGTGCTGTCTGTCTGCGTGCGTGCATGATCATCATGCAGTAGCTAGATGCGCGCTCCAGTGACGGCTGAGAAAGATTAGTTAATTTGTGTCGGATAGGGACTTATTGGTGGGTTTTCCGCTAGATATTAAGGCATGTTTAGGGTGTGTTTTAGTGCCGGGGATTTCGCCTGGAAGGCTCTATTGAAACACTCACTCTTGAACGAACTTGAACGTGAAAAAGTGATGTTCACACACGCCAGAAATGAACGCGTTCACAATGACGTTCATCAAACAGAAATACAGTACGTTCAGTTCACGTTCACCCTAAATATGAACGAGTTTGTGAACGATCGTTCTTTGAACGCGTTCGGGTACAACACTGGATATCAAAAGGCTTTAATCTTGTGTACAGTCGAAATGTTGGCCTATGTTGGTACAAGAGGAAAGGCCAACGGGTCATCAAAAACTGTAGCATTTATATGGAATGCACAAAGTTGTACTCAAACTCTATGGCAATCAACCAATGGACCAACCGTAGATGAATGAAATTATTGAATTTTTGCTTGTAGTAGTCTCATAGAGCGCCTATAAGTCCTGACGTCACTCGCTCATCCCCTGGTTCTTGGAAGTGTTTCTCTATGGAGAATAACATGAAGTCCACTTAACCCTCTAAGACCCAGCGTTGCTTTATAGCAACAATTTTATTTTAATTAATTACTTAATTCTTTTTTTTTCTGTTCTTTTTTCACCTAAACGTCATCAGTGATGTTCATTGCAATGCCATTGGTCATGATATTTGCATATAAATACCCCCCACAGAGGCTGAAATTCACACAAATAAAATAATTCTGTGCGATTTTGATTTTTTTTAACCTTTTGACCTTTAACCCCAATAAAAGTAAGTAAAATAATTGTAATATATGTTTTTTTTAGATCATTAGAATGTCTAGAACATGTTTTATTCATTATTGTGAAAGATATCCCCCAAATGTAAATTATTAATTTATTATATTATTATATAATTATTATACATCAAACTTTATTTTAATTTAACATATTTTTTAGTCTTAGTCCTAGTAGTACAAAGTAGTAGTAAGGTTGAAATTGAAATCAATTTTTTGCAAGTAGAAATTAATGCGGGTCTTAGAGGTTAAAAAGGTCTCATATAAGAATTGTCGTCTAAAAATAAACAAACTGTCCCGGCGATATTGTCGGCGAGGTGGCTCTGTATCGTTTACGACATGATACAGTTTGTTTCTAGCGAGAATTTAACTAATTCTGCAGCAGTAACATTACCGTTTTCTCAGTCAGTTGCAGGGCCGGTTGGGCCCTAGGTGGCGCTACAAGCGAGAACTGTTCGTGCATGTGCATGTGCGGGTATATGTGCAGGTATATACGGTTATAATAGTCGAATTTTAGGACATCTGGCACGGTTTTGGAGGATTTAATACATTTGATTAACTTACCATTTTTTGTTGAGTGATGTTTGGAGTTGGAGTCATGCCTGGTAAAATAAATATATACGGTATGCACTGTCTGCAGAATTAAAAAGTAAAAGCCACGCTGGATCGCCGCCGCCAGACTAATTTAATTAATTCCACCCGGCATCTTGAAAATACTTTGTGTAAAACACGATCATGATAACTTGTGGTCCGTTGAAAAAAAGCTTGTTTTGACGGACAAAGGTAAAAAAGGAGCCTTAAGTTTACTTGGGACTATCAGGGAGGAATATTTTCCTTCTGGTTGAACCTGAGCCGGAAGGGTCGGCTGTTAAGCCTGTCTCCTATAGGCAACGTGCAGCACGTAGAGGATTCATTTTTAGACGGCGGCGACTACCCCCCTAGCGTCTAACATTTGTCACCTCATATGAAGACTCAACTGACTCAGTTGATTCTTCATATCCATATGAATGAAACGGCTGGGATGATTTGTTCATTTTTCACAACACAGTTCTTATATGAGGCGATCTAAAATGCAAATAAAAGGTGACTTGGCGCCCTCTACCGATAATTGACTTCGGTGCTAATTGACTTTGGTGCTCTATAGTGAAGCGATTACTTTTAGAAACTATATGGGGGCAGTGGTGGTAATGTTTCCAACATTTGTTTAGTTTTTCCCTGGTCTGATCGGTCATTAGCCTGATTGTCCGGTGAAGTAGCTAAAGAAGAAGTAGATTGTTTCTTGTTTCTTGATAATACTGTAGCTTATAAAGCTACCCTCTAGATGTTTAGTGAAATAGCAGAACCTTTCCTGGTATGGAACAATTTACAATTTACAATAATTTAGGCATTTAGCAGACGTTCTTAATCCAGAGCGATTTACATTAAGCAAGAACAAAAAAAGCATGGGAATACATCACATATATAAAAAGCATTTATCATGAAACGTGCATAAGCTAAGAACGTAACAGTGGAATATCTATATAGTAATGACACTATACATATATTCTATACATGCTATACGTACTATGTCGTGCTATGACTACATACAATGCAATTATAGTGCTGTCTACATAACATGCTATAAGTCTGTATCAAATGCTATCTAAGTCTACAAAGATGCTATCTAAGGAGGTAGGGTAAGTGCTATGGGCCGTGATGGAGTCTGAAAAGGTGGGTTTTCAGACTACGGCGGAAGATTGGGAGTGATGCTGCAGTTCTGATTGCAACGGGAAGTGCATTTCACAGTTTTGGAGCCAGAAGGGAGAAGAGTTTGGGACGTGTGGAGCGTTGTCCCGGCGTTTTTAGTGAGGGTACTTCCAGCTTCCCTGATCTGAGTGCGCGGGAGGGTTTGTAGGGAACACAATCTGGGAATAGGTAATTGGGGTAGGTAATTGGGGTAGGTTAACTTCGGCGGTAGATTAAGCTTTGGGGTGTGCAGAATGTTGAACTCTAATTGGTTAATTCGATACAGAGCTGGTCAGTTGATTTATTACTTGCGCAAGCAGAGCGCGCAAGCAGAGTGCGCAAGCAGAGCGCGCAAGTACTGTGCTGCGCAAGTGCTGGATATGTTGGTAGTAGTGCACAATATAATCGGTAGCATATCAAAATCTCAAATATCAACCATAAAAATGTCGGTATCGGATCGTCTCAAAATAATACAGATTATTTTCACAGATATCGATGGTGCAATAATAATGTGACCGTCAATGACTCGCTTTTGTTTTGTGTATTTCTAATGTTTGGTGAAGTGGTCCTTTAATTGCATTGTTCCGTATTGAGACAGGACCAACTGTTGTGCTGCCGGCTCCGATTCTTCAGAGATAACGAGGAACCCTGCAGCGTGGAGATGGTCTGCATGAGAGCAAGTCACATTTACCTCCTGGAAAAGAGACCAACCTGACAATGGGAGAGAGCTGTTTGCAGAGTTTGTGATAAACACCACCATTTTGTTGTTGTTGTCATGCTGCATAGCCACAGGCGTCTCAGCATTAATCTCACCCTGCGTGCTTACCACTATCACTCACATGACATACCTAGCTTGAACCCCGAAAAAGATCACATCACTTATGTATATATAAAACATATCCTGTATATTTGGGAGTGGTTCGTCCCTTAGCTCTGATCTAGAATCATTTCTATTTTTCTCACCAACAGGAATGAACTGTGGAACAATGCCCACAGGCTTATATGTCATATGAGGGTTTATTTGTCACTCACTCATACAGTACGTACAGCCAGTGTAATGTTGCTGTTTTGTCCTGCTGTTTTGTGCTAACAATGCAGTATAACAAGATACTGACAGAAAAAGTCAAAGTAAAACACACAATAAATAAATAAAGGAAAACAATAATTAATTTAACGGTACAAATAAAATGGTATTCTATTGGTGGTATAGAATGATAAACCTCAAGGCAGGTATGGTATATTTAGCAGCAATGAGAAGAAGGTAAAAGGCATACACATATTAATTATATTCACTTGTCTATGTGCACTACTGTAAATCGATGACGGAGGGTGTCGGTGAGTCAGGCTCTGTTTGATTGTTCAGCCTGAGCAAATCGGAGCACCAGAAGATAAGCAGAAGTGAGTGGCGCTGTCATTGGGCCCAAAAAAACCCATAGCTCCATAGAGGTCCATGTATTTGGGCCCAACTTCACCTAGACTGTATTACCTTAATAAACATGGTCATGAATACCTTCTGCTTCCAGTCACTAGTTTAAAGTCTCATTTCTCATGTCATAATATTCTTTTTGGAAAATGATGGTCCCATTTATTAAAAAAATGACCATAAAGTCGAGTATGTTCTGAGGGGCGTGGCTACCGTTGCAGTCTATGATCGGGACAACCCCCCCGCTCGAGTCAAAATAAAAACCAACAAAGAAGGGGGAAAATCCAGCCTCGTTGTCTGGGCCAGCCAATGTCCAGCTGGGCCCAAACGGATCTAGAAAGATGGCGATTTACTGACAGGCTTCATCTTACGTCCATATCAGACCCGGAGAACACTTTGTCCATATTTATTTTACAGTCTATGATAAAAACAAATTAGCCTTAAATATATGAAAAACTAAGAGCATTGTCTTTGGGTCACGACACAAACTGGTTACGACACCTAAACGTATTCATAGCTGGTGGACAACACCAACTTGCTGGGCATCGTCCTTGACAGTCAACTATCGTTGACTGAGTATATCAATTATACAATAGTCTGCAAAATGGGCAGAGTTATTGCAGTCACAAGAAAGCCTCTTATCTAATGTACATTCTGGGTCACGTTTCCAAATCGTCACTTGGATTATTGTTCAACTGGTCATCTACGTCTAAAATGAATCTAGCTAAATTACAGGTTGTACAAAATAGGACAGCCAGACTTGTTCTGGGCTGTTCTATAAGAACTAATATTGTAAATATGCACTCTAGCCTCTCATGGCTCACTATCTAGCAAAGGATTTCCTCAAGCTTGGCCACATCTTTCTTTTGCGTTATCAATACAAAGATGCCCTTGTTTGACCAAATAGATTATTGTCAAGATACACACACTCACAATAGAGGGTATGCGCGTGACATCATCATCAAACCAGGAAGTTATGCAGGAACGCCTACTGAGTGCCTAAAAACTACTTTCTGGCCTTGACAGCCCATACGTCCACACAGAAAAGTCCTATCTGATTGCATTAAACAACATTAAACAACGTTAAACTCATGCACTTTGCATGTTGCTTTGCCACTCGATTTGCCACTCAATGTGCCATTCACTTTAAGCATGCACATACCCTCTATACAAGACTTGCTGTTAATGGTCATATTGTTCCTAGTCCAAAGACAAAAGTAATTTATAGAGCTATAGAATAGATTATTGGAATATTTTAGAACTTGACATCAGTCTAACAAAAAATAAACCAGCTTCAAGAAAAAAATAAAGAGTAATCTACTTGAATATAGATGACCATCAGGGAGAACAACTTTAGGCTAAATACAGTTATTCTGTACCAGTGTTTGTTTTAATTGTGGTTTCGTAGTTTAAAAATAAACAAACAAACAAACAAACAACCAAACAAACAAACAAACAAACAAACAAATAAATAAATAAATAAATAAATAAATAAATAAATAAATAAATAAATAAATAAGTGTGTGTGTGTGTGTGTGTGTGTGTGTGTGTGTGTGTGTGTGTGTGTGTGTGTGTGTGTGTGTGTGTGTGTGTGTGTGTGTGACCTAAGTTTTCTGAGAGAGAGAGACAAAAAGTAACGATCTAAAAACAACTTTACGATAAAGCTAGAGGTTTTGGGCTTTGATAAAAAAAACTGAATTTCCAAACGTTCATTTAGAAGACTAAATGATGATGTGGATCTACAGTACGTATGTCTGCTGTGTTGTAGTATGAAGTATGTGATCTGTGAACGGATGGCTGTACTGGTTCATAGGCCTATTCCACATGACTCTTTCTTTCTTTCTTTTGTTTATGTCTTCCGTATTGACAGTGCCATCACAAGTAAATCCTTGCCTGTGTTTGTCTATGTGTTGCGTCCAAAACAAAAGAACAGGCCATTGCTCTGGACAGGTCCATATATGAAGCTGGCCTGTTCTGACATCACACCAATCCATATTTGAGCATGCCTGACCCAGAACTCCATAAGCTGGCCTGTTCTGACATCACAACACTCCATATTTGGAATAATTTAGAAATGTTTTAGTCCAGATGTTCTTGCATGCAGGGTCCCTGACACAAAATCTTTTCCGATAGGGGTCCACGTCCAAATACATTATATTCAATGAATTTGGCGGTCCCGGACATGACAATGTCCGATGACCACTGAGGTTTAGATGGGTTCCTGTGTGTGCTCAGACTATAGGAACTGTCCACAGTGGTTACCCAACACATCAGTCTGGGCCTGTCAAGCCAGTTATTAATTGGCCTGCAGTATGTATTGCTCCCGTAATTAAGCACGACATGGAACATGTCGAACGCATGGTGATTAAACGCGTGACAAAGGCCACACACTGACGCACGGCACAATATTTTGCTTGGCTCGGAGCTACGAGCTACATGACAATGGGCAAAGTCGTATTTCAGAATGTCTCTATACTCATTGCACTGCGTGAATGTAGAATATGTCAGTAGTTTTAAAAGCAGGGACTGCATAAAAAATCATTTAAAAACATAAATTCAATTTCCATTCATAAGATTGTTGTAGGCCTACCAGTTTAACCACTTTTAAACTGTTGTCACGGTTTAACGGTTGCATTGTTTTTTTCTTCCTTTCTTTTGCCATTTTGCAATGGGGTGTGGCCACAGCCAGGTCCTATATAACTGGACAACAACAACAAGGCATCCATGTATCAAATTTCAAACTGTGTGCGCGCGTAATTTTCCTGAGGGTAGAAAAAGAGAGATCATGTAATAGTGATGCTATATGATAGACTATATTAACACAATCAGCACCGGGATTTCTTTCAAAATTGGAGCTCGGGGTGCCGGGCACATATGGCAGCTTTTAATCTGAAAGCCCCCCCTTCTGTTCCGTACAAAAACTGGGAGGCATAATGTTGCTTGATAAAGTCTCTCTAGAAGCGTTAATATTCCAGGCGAGAGGCATGTTGAAGTCAGAAACGAAGACAGAAGTATACCCATCTGGTCAAAACCATGGAGAGCTCCCTAGATTATGCGCGGCGATCCTTTCTTTCTGAGCGCTAAACAAGGAAGTAAAAAATCTGAAAAAACCTGTTTGATATCAATGAAAAAGCGTTAGGACGCATCCTTGCAATCCATCGGTTGGATTAGCTGATGGCTCCACACATCGTACGGTCTGAATGTGTTAACGTTGAAAGCAGTTTAACGCCTCATGAAACCGATATTATTCTGCGCCTGACCTTGAATCCTTCATTTAATAGGCACTCGTTCCTCTTTCATGATTGTGGATGACTGTAGAAAGCATACCGTTAACAAAAACACAGTATATATGGTCATGTTCCGTGTCAGTGAGTTGTGTGCTTCACCTATAGTCCACGTGGCTGCCCAGTAGCCCATCTGTAAGCGTGTAAAAGGAAATATGCCTCCCTGGGTCGTACACGATGAGCCCTGGGAGGTTTGTCTCATGAGCACGCGGTGTGTAAATCGCTGCCCTACATAGCTGCACCCCTCACCTCTTCTGTCACTTCACAGGGCATGGCTTACCTGGAAGGGCCTGTTTAACAGGGAGAACACGCAGTGCACAATCCTATTTGAAGCCTGCTCAGTGGACTTAGTCACTTTTTAGATTCAAAGCATTCACAGTGTGGTGTCAGGACTAGAGGGGGAGGGGGGGTTTGTGGGCACTGGCAATTGGGGTGAGGGTGGGGGGATATTGAAAAAAGGGAAGTACTGGACTTAATATGAGACTCAAAATCCCATTAGAGATGGACTGCAGGAAAATGAGCTGAGGGCACCGCAGGGTCGCCTTAACACAAGACAAGGCTAGAGAAGACTCTTTGATGGGAGGGGTGGCAAAGGGGATGTCCCCATTGCAGACCTTCTTTCCCCCCTTTTTTTGTTTCCACCTTTCCGAGCCGTCAAGCTGGGGAAAAAATGCCTGAAGTGAAATGTATCATTACAGGATCTGTGTCCGCAGAGGAGCACCGCCAGAAGCAGCAGGTGACTTATCTGCCATTGACGGAAGCCTATGGGGTAATATGGCATGCATGAGAAGCTGTTCCTCCCTCTCTGAACGCTGGCGTCCCTGAGTAGCCCGAGGACTTGCTGAGGTGGTAGAGCTTAGCTTGGCCCTCTTGTATAATTAGTCTCCTGAACCATGTAGGATTGTGTTTCTACAGTAGACAGCTGGCCTGTTCTTACTTCACTTACTATACCTCGCTCACCCACTCACTCTCTCTCTCTCTGTCCCTTATAGGCACGCACTCACGCAGGCACGCACATTAGACACACCTTACGGACCGACATGCGGAAACAAGGGTTGGACATGCGGTCGGACATGCGGTCGACCATGCGCTGCTCCCGTGCTTGCCATTAGGGTTAGGTTAGGGTTTCAGCCTGGTAGGTTGCCTAATGACAGTCGACCAATAGTATGTCTAAACTAAAGCCTACGCACGCACACGCACACGCACACGCACACACACACACACACACACACACACACACACACACACACACACACACACACACACACACACACACACACACACACACACACACGTGCTATCTACTGTACTATCCACACATGCCCACACGTAGAGTTGGGCAATAAACACGTAAGAGTGGCCAAAAAGCTGTCAAGATCTAAACGCTAGTAGGGTGTTCAGCAGTGGCCTGAGTGTCTTTGTCACTGCCGAGTCCGACCTTCATCTGCAGAGCTCAGGACCAGCCTGCAGTGTTGGATGTACTCTGTAATGCTGTTCCTATTTATGCATGCAACTAACTATACAGTATACTGTGCATTCATCGTTCTGTCTGTCTGTCTGTTCGTCCGTCCTATACTCATAAGTCTTGCTCATATTTCCACAGCACTGGCCTAATTATTCATCCTACATTAGTGTGACCACAGTACTGTGGCCATTTTCACGTGCTATTCCACTATCACAGAGTGACAAATGAAGGAATAAATGACTGGAGGCCGGGTCTGCGCGCCTGCCTTGTTACGGCAAAGAATGATTAGAAAGGAACTCGCCAGTAGATCAAATGATCAGGTCATTGTGAACCATGCATGGGGAGTGATTAACGACACAGGCAATCTGTATGAATGGCCATTTGGTGATCTCTGCCTTAACTTTTATAGTTGGACTTCCATTAAAGAAATGGGCATTATATGGTCTTAGATATATTGCCACTGTAACGCCCGTCATTTCTGCTACCCAGTAGCCTACACCTTAACACCTAGCTGCTCAACATGATTTGCAATTTAAGCATTTAGCAAACACTCTTATCCAGAGCGATTTACAAAGTGCAAGATCAAATTAAACAACACGAACCCAGCTAGTCAATTTACAATTTAGGCATTTAGCAGCGACTTACATTAAGCAATAACAAAAAAGCATGGCATACATTACATACATAAAAACTATAGTTATCATGAGTGAGCTAAGAGCATAACAGTGTAGGAGTATCTATATAATGAAACTATCAACTTGTACTATAAAGTGCTATGACTACATAAAATGCAGTCTATGTAACATATGCTATAAGTCTGTATAACATGCTATCTATAAGTCTACATAAAGTGCTATCTATGGGGCTGAAAAGGTGGGTTTTCAGACTACGGCGGAAGATTGGGAGTGAGGCTGCAGTTCTGACTGTAATGGGAAGTGCAAGTGCATTCCATAGTTTTGGAGCCAGAAGGGAGAAGAGTTTGGCACGTGTGGAGCGTTGTCCCAGCGTTTTTAGTGAAGGTACTTCAAGCTTCCCTGCGTTGGCTGATCTGAGTGCGCGGGAGGGTTTGTAGGGTTCGATCATACTAGTCAACAAACGATAGAGCAAATAGTCACATACAGTGCAAAGAATACAATTCAGTACTACAAACTAACTAATGATCCTAGGATACCAGGTATACATCAAACCTAGCATAAACAACATGCTACCGAAATAACAGTCTTATCCGTAGTTTGTGAACTGTATGAACAATAAATAACCAAAAAATACATCTGCATAAAAAGCAGATGTATAAAGTAGCATATCACAAAATAGGTGGCAAGTGATACAAGGGATGTGGAACGCAAGGTGGTGAGGTGTGAGGCTATTGACAGCCCATCATCCAAACAGAAAAGTCCTGTCTAATTGTATTAAACAACGTCAAACTCACCAACATTGCAGTACGGAAAGCATGAATTATCCTCTTTCTATCTGTTTTTGTTTTTGTTTAATAAAACAACACCGTAGACATGCTATGAGCTACTTTCTGTCAAGAAATTCCTTGCAGATGATTATTTTTGTCAGAGTTTGGAAGCACTCGTTTTCAGTAAAGCAACCTCCTGCTGCCTCCTGCGTTATGTGCTAATTCAAAACAGGTGGTAAGCATGGGCCGTTGAGTGATATTCAACGGGCACTTCCAAACAATAAGAAAACAATATGTCTCGTGGATTTTCATGAAACAAACACTTTGCAGATAGAAAGAGGATAATTCAAGCTTTTCGTACAGCTGCAATGTTGGTGTGCTTGACGTTGTTTCTATTGTATCAAAGTACACGTTGAATCCGTATGACGAGTATACCTGTCCAAGACCTACCTGACTCTGGGTACAGATGACGAGCAGGCTTGTCTTAAGGCGTTTGATATCGCTATAGCACAGAGCGCCGAAGTCCTGACATCACTCGCTCGTCCCCTCGATTCCCCTGGTTCATGGAAGTAATTCCTCTATGGAGAATAACATGGGCTCATCTTAAAATCGTTTCATATAAGCATTGTGGTTCAAAAATAAACAACCTGTCTCTTATTGTCAGGAATTTGTCTCTGTATGGTTTGCGACAGTCAGTCACTCATATATGATACAGTCTGTTTCTAGTGAAAATGTAACTAATTCAGTAGCAGTAACAATAGCGTTTTCTCTCAGTCAGTTGATTCTTCGTATCCATATGAGTGAAACGGCCGGGATGACATGTTTATTTTTCAAACACAGTTCTTATATCAGGCGATCTAAAATCCCCCTATGGGGATTACAATGCAAATAAAAAGTACATGAACCCGTGGATTTGCGGCCTCTACCGATATTGATCAGACTTCGGTGCTCTATACAGAAGGGCACTAGGACACTTGACAGCTTGTAAAGTTGGAGCGTTGACCAGGGCAACAGATAATTGATCTATGTGTGTGCGGGAAGGGATGTTTACAGTAGCACTGAAGGGAAAAGTATACAGTATAGGCTACGTATTTGAATGATCTCCGTTCTCTGCTAGTTTGACCTGATGTACTCCCAAAGCAGGTCAAGATGATGCAACCACAGGAACCCTATAGTTTACCTACTCTGGACATGTCATAATGGGTGAACATTTGGCGAATATAGGCAAACATTCGGTGAAGCTGAGCCGCTTATATCTATGCTTACAGTGCATTGCAGCTATTGGTTGTGTTGGCTATTTTCAGCAAAGATATTTGGTGCTGGAAGAACAAAATAATTATATGTCTGAAATTCCGAAAATAATTATATGTCTGAAATTCTTTATTGGGACTAATAGGGTTTAAGTTTTAACATGCCTCATATTTCCTCCTAACCGGTATGATTGTCTGTCTTTTCTTTTACATTCAAACCCGTTGAAGTGGCTGAATAGGTCACAGAAAGAAGCCTTCGTGTGCTGAGCTCACATGCTTTTTTTCTGCAGAGCAGAGCTCTTCTAGGAGTTGATCATAGATAACTTAAGCCCTAATGACATTTTGAACCTAGCCACTCTATCAGCACTATTTTATGACGCAAAGAGGCTAAAAATCTCACTAGTAGCCTCTAGAGCAGTGGTTCCCAAGCTTCTTTATTTTTACCCCGGGACCCAAACTATAGTGAAAATACCAGATCTACAATGCCTAAACTCCTACAGTAGCCTACATTCCAAGTGCTTATCAGGGTGGGGGTCCCCAGTGCAAATATGATTATTTTGGGGGATCACGGTCTGGAAAGGTTGAGAGCTATACTGCCATATAGGATGCCAATGTATGTGGTTTACCTCTAAACACTGGTATCCTAATGGGGCAAATCATACATTTTAACCCAGTGAACCTGTTCTCTTTGTTTGTTTGTTTGTTTGTTTGTTCTTAATTTTTTTCTCTTTTTTTAATTAAATTTTTATCCCACGATTTTGCAACCAATTTTTTCACTCATGAGGTCAGCGGACTGACCTCATGAGTCCAAGCTGCTTCTGACAGGGGAGACCGGACAAAGCGCGTGGAAGGAACACGTTATTCCGGCCAGTTCCTTTCCCCTCCATCAGGCGCCCCGGCTGGCCAGGGGGAGGTAGTTTAGAGACCAGGATTACTGCATGTTTTTGTGAGGCTCTCCAACGTTGAGGTGTTCGGCCCTAGTGGTAAGAATGGGGACTGCAGGCGGACCCGTGGAGTTATGATGAGGAAACCCCGTGCATCAACTCGAGTTGGCTTTGTACGACGCTTAAAAGGTCTTTAAATAAATACTTTTTGAAATGTCTATGGGAATCATTTCCTGGCCCTGGTGTCGTCATGAAAAGGTGCGGGACTGCGACGCTATTATGGTAGAGTTAATATTGAAGGCATCTTACCATATACATTCCTCTGATAATTTGTCTTTGGTTTGGAATCTTTCGAGAGAGAGAGAGAGAGAGAGAGAGAGAGAGAGAGAGAGAGAGAGAGAGAGAGAGAGAGAGAGAGACCTTGATACGAATTGGCTGGGCCCCATTCAAAGCCATTGTGAACTTGTCAATAAACACACAGCTATGACATTACATTACAACGGTATGACAGCGCCATACAGCAACATTGTTTCAAAATGTCAGATCTTGTTTCTACTGGGTTGACTAAGCAGTGGGTGATGAGTGGTAGAAAGAGATGGACACTGAAAGACACGCTGACATTAATGAGAGAGACATTGAAGTGGAAAAGTCAAGAAACAAAGCCGGGCCATGTGGTCCATTCACTGTTGTCACACCTGCTGTTCCCAGAAACATGTGGCTATGGGTTTTCAACCAATCATTGAAATGGTGCTGAACTAGTCTCTGTCAGTTTTATGCCAGTGTGAAAATATGGGAAAGGTGAACCCTATCGGTTTCAGCAGTTATTTAGCTTTTTTTTTTAGTACAATTTATTAGTACATCCAACACATGTCTGTTGGATGTATTAACACATACATTGCACTTAAGGGAGCTACAGCTTTCTTTGGTCTAGGACCTTCCGTATTATTCTGTCCAATAATCCCATTAAAAACACAAATCTGTTTGTCTAGGAGAGAGAGTGAGACAGAGATTTTAAAAACCTTGATTTAGACGTTGTCATCGCAATTCTTCTCACTCAACATTCAAAGTAAGATTCAAATACTTCATGAGCCTTACCAAAGCTACAAAGGTGTTTTACCCGGAAAAAGTATTCAAGATATGCAGTATACTATAGGCCAGATGTGAAGTAGGTCATGGAAGTAGCAGCAGGCCACATCTCTTCATGTGTTTTATGTTTTATTTTATTTAACCTCAATGGCAGTCGGATCAGGCTGAAACTTTGCGCAACTATGGAGTCATGCAGCATAGATACTTCCAACAGTGCTGTGTAGAAGACTGATGTCATAGTAGATTGATATGGAGAGGATCTAACAATACAGGATCCTATTGTTAGATCCTCTCCAGATCCCTCACTACTGTCTATACCTGTGGTGAAGGGACCATATTGTACGCCTTGATTAAAGGCTTCTCACTCTGGGAGTGACACTTCATTTGCATGCTCGCTTAGATCTGGGGGTCACCCTACACAGCTCCTCGTGTGCATACTGCAGACGTGATTCTATGCATCGCATGTGGAGAAAGTTCAACACTTTTCAACTCTGGCAGTGGGTGGAAGGCATGCACAAACGCAACAATTTGACAGTAGTGTGCCTGCTTATCAGTGGTGGAAAAAAAGTACTACATTATTTTACTTAAGTAAAAGTATCAATACTGCAATGTACTGTAGAAATACTCCGGAATTCGAATTCTGAAAATGTACTTGAGTGAAAGTACAAAGGTATTAACATAAAAATGTACTTAAAGTACCAAAAGTAGAAAGTCATTGTGCAGAATTTCCCATTTGAACTTTTCAAATGTATAAACGTTTTTGGAAATAGCTGATCTACCAGTTCACAATGCGTGGCATCGCGACGCATTAAACGAAATAATTGTAGTATTACAATATTTACCTCTGAACTGTAGCGGAGTAGAAGTAAAAGCACTGGAAATTGGAAATTCTCAAGTAAATCAAAAATACCTCAAATTGTACTTAAGTACAGTACTTAAGTAAATGTTCTTACCGGTAGTTACTTCCCACCACTGCCGCTTATCGCTACACCTGCCAGATTACCAGTCCTCTCTCGCTGCCCGCTCGCCCTCTCACTGAAAAAGAATTAGGCACGTCAGTCACTTCCCATGTGAAAAGTCCTTTATTCTTGCATGCAAGCATGCTAATTCTCTCTTCAAACTCAAAATGCATACTGCGTAATATGTCCAAAAATAGCAATTCTCCTAGGAGATCATTTAACCAGTCTCTTCAGCCATCACGTGTAGATGGAAAGGTTAACTAGTGGCATTTTGAAGTCTAAAGCACTTTAATGACAAGCTGTAATTTTAATTCAATTAATTATGCAGAGACAAATGTGCCGGGTTTTAAACTATGAACGCTCCTGTCTGGTATTAATGTCACGTTGTTGCTGTCGAGCAGAAACCTTGTATCTCCACATTTCAAGTTTTTGTTTAATATATTTTCATAATTGATTGCCTGTCATACCTACAGACTATACAGTGTAAATAAGTTGCAAAAATTGCCAATATACAAGTTCACAATGTGTTGCGCGGAATGCGCGTTGTTGATGAGCTTTTTTTTAAATCTATAAACTGAAAGTGAAAGTGGTTTTGACATTCTAGCTGTGCCCATGTCTGTTTGTTGATTTAGTTTTGAAGTGTTTAAGCAATGAAGACTATTAACACAAGCTTGTGACTAAATCATAACCACATTGGATCAATTGGAATAGCAGCTCTTTTTCAGTGGTGATTTACTTTAAACTTGTACTGTACTTACAATTTTGAGGTATTTGTACTTTTTTCAGTACTTTTACTTCGATCTACTCCACTACATTTCGGCAAATATTGTACTTTTACAATATTTAAATTTATTAGAAAAATGTGATTATTATTACAAAACATACATTAACCACTTCAGCCCTAAATACATTTCGGCCATTTGAAAATAGCAAGCTTGTGAGCAGTATTTGCTGACAATACTTTTTAAAGTACTTTTACTTTTTTACGGACTTTTACTTGGAACAGAGTATTTCTATATTGCAGTATTGATACTTTTACTCAAGCAGAACATGCAAGTACTTTTTTCCAGTACAGGTTTGGACATACAAGGTCTCCGCCCGCGCCAGCGACGCTATCAGTTCAGCTAATCTATCTGTAGTCTCAGAGATCATAACCATAATTCCTTCACAGCCCAGACGCTACGCCATCAATTCGAGGGACAGTGCATTTAACCTACTCTCGGAGTTTCCCACAAGTGGTAAGTGTTCCCTCAGCTATAGACTTATATTATGTATTTAAAGCATGGATCCTATCTTACGCTTTTAATTAATTCCATAAATCATTATTAATAACCTTTAAAGTCCCCTCCCCCCACACCCCCATCTGCGTGGCTATAATCACCGCAGTCAATCTTTGGGTGTCAGGTTTGATTGCCAATCCATGTCTTTCTCTAATTGACCTTGTCCAGGGAGGGAAGAGCAGACAATATTGCTATTTCCCCACTGGTGCTCCTCTCCATTTCTATTTCAAATGGAGACCACTCTCTGAGTTTGTTCAGCAGATTGAATTCCGTCACTCTTTTTATTTATTTTTATATGGCTGACGTGGAGACCACTTCAATTTATAGTTATTGAACGTGTAAAAACTGCACTGCAGTGTCTGAGAGATGTTCATCTAATGGGAACGGATGAAAAGATCATTGTGAAGCCTGAGTTGTACTGTCACGCATCAGTATAAATCTATGTTTACAGCTGGACTGGAGTAAATTATATTGAGTCTATACTGACTGATGTGCCAGCCTAAGTGAAATTTATGGGTTAAAGATATCAGGTAGTAGATGACTGACTGTGTCTGTAGTACCTATTGTAAACTTTACTGTATATTGGAAGGATGCTGTGCTTTTGCAAATATTTGTAGTTTGTACTTCATTACTATACTTTAAGCTGAAAATGTCTGACTGTAAGGTTCATGCGTTTATACTGTATGTGTGATCATTCTGCTGTGACTGAATGTCCAGGGATGGGAAACACCAAAGGTTCTGACACATGTTTTTATCTCTGTCTATTTATCTCCAACAGGCCAAAGTCAAGGTCGAAGTCGAAGTCAGTGTGACTGTCCGTGGGTATTGGGTAATCTCGCAAACCACTACCGACACAGATCAGTGTCACATTTGTTGTGCACACTGTCAACAGGCAAAGGAACCCCATCGCTCACTGACAGCCATTATATTTTCGTCAAATCATGTACTGTAACCTCAGAACCACCATTCCCCCTTGGAGGCCAGTCTGAAGACATGTGCAAGATAACATCATATTATTAACGCGAGATTATCATTCATTCACGTATGTGATGAAATATAATATATTTCCATTTCTTTCCCTTCCATCTATTTTTAGACTTGTATCCATTCCTGCCACGGATCCCCCTGCTGTGCGTATCTGAGCCCTCTGGCCATGTGTTTCTTCCTTTTTTTATAACAGGAGGAAATTCTCGAGAGAGATAAAGGTCTTGGCGCCGTTGTATAAACATGTTTGCTTGATCAGCCCGGGGGGTGGGGGGGCTGTCTTGAACGTCACTCCATTGTGTTGTCTCATTCCTACAGCTGTGTATGTGTAATCTATCATCTTCTTCGTCAGGAATGTTCAACCCTCTGTGTCGTGGATGGTTTGAAAAAAGCCTCTTTGAGATGAGAGTTGGGATTTTGGAAACAGAGACAGCACAGGAAGAGATATAGCGCTTGGCATATTTGGCCTGTAGGAAGCAAGCTGTTGCTGTGATCGATGATGTTATTCTAATAAACTTGTCTTATTCCTTCATCCTGGTTAGTATAATGTTTCCATGCACGGCCTGGTGGAGATATCTGCTCAGTGTCTAGTTTGATGATGAACAGTGCTTCATCATGAAACGGTGTCGCTTGCATATATACCGTTGTATAAGATTCTCAGAGTTTCAGCATGGACAAGAGTTTTCTTTTTAGAAATAGAGCTGGAATTACTATTCAGCAACAGTGAATGACAATACTGTTGCAATGTCAATCCAAGAAGAAATTAAAACAAGCTACTCAAAAGTAACAAATTGCACAATGCACACGCACGCACAGTCACACACACACACACACACACACACACACACACACACACACACACACACACACACACACACACACACACACACACACACACACACACACACACACACACATGCACATTGCACACACATGGGCATGTAGGCTACACACGGCCACACACACTCACTCTCTCACTCTCTCACTCTCTCACTCTCTCACTCACTCACTCACTCACACAACTCAGAGGGTATCAGCGGGGATGATTTATTTTAAGACTCCTAGATTCTAAGAATGCCATTTAGTAAAGATGGCAGTAGGTAATAAATCCTCATCAAGCCATGGTACATCCTGTTAGCTCCGCCTCTCTCAGTGACAGCTTTTTAATAAGCTGTGTGCGGTCCTGTACGCGTAGTTGACATTTACGGGCCGACGTGCCCCTCCTTGTCCGTCAGCTCGTATTATGCATATTCTTGCCAGAGACCGCCGGCACAGCATTAGAATGTGCCGCCACGTCATGTGTACTTTTCAAGGTCTAAGAGGGAATGGACTCAATGGAGCGCTAGCTGTTTGTTGCCGTAATTGATTTCTTTTCAGCTTCACAAAATTAGTTTCTTATTTCTATGGAAGTTATTTATATGGAAATGGTGTGTGTGATGTTGTGGCTACATTAGTCGAGTTATTCTCACCTCCCCCCTAAAGTCACTACCTCCTGGGGAAACTCCCCCTTTGTTGCCATTTCGCTGTTTTGCTGATTCTGTCAGCAGAAATTAATTGGTGTCCATTTTAACTCCCCTCGAGCCTTAATTTCTCTGAGCAGCGAGATACCCCGGCCCAATTAGGTGGTGTAAATAACATTTGCTCTATAATTGCTTCAATAAAGATTTATCGCCATCTCCTCATTGTCCTTATGTTGAGGCATGGTGAGGCCAGCCGGAGGGATATTACTAGCTGAAGCATGCCAATGCCAATGCCTGCTGTGTAGAAGGGGCAAGGAGCAAGGGGACGGTATAGGCTGGTAATTATAGCTCTCCCTTTTCAGATGTTGTCAGATTGCGCGTGACGAAATGTCAAAAAAGGGAATATTGAAATAGGTCGGCCCTTGACGTGCTCACGGACAATCGGGGTTAAGCCTGATCGATGCTTGGCTCGTGTCGTGAACCAAAAATAGCCGATCTACGAGCTCATTCGTAGATCGGCTATTTTCCGGCAGTCGGCAGTGTGCACACAGCCAAGTATAAATCAAGCCTTAAATGAACTTGGGGAAGTGCCCACAGTGATGACAATACACCAGTGGTGTAAAGTAACTAATTGCATTTACTCAACTAAGTAGCCTTGGGAACTAACGGTTCCCGAGCCGTGCGGCCGACAGGTCAGGAGCCCATCTCCTGTTTCTGCAGTGTGAGGCAGCTTGATGTAAAAGTACACCCCCTGGACATGACGCTAGTATGTCACATGATGTACAAGTACACCCCCTGGACATGATGCTCCTATGTCCCACAGGGATACGACCCAATCCAAACCTTGATGCTGAGTGCCAAGCAGGGAGGCGTCAGGTCTTTTTTTTCCTTCTTCTTTAATAGTCTTTGATATGACTCGGCCAGGGATTGAAACCTGACCTCACAGTCTCATAATTAATGTATAAGAGTACTTACACATTCTGAATATATATATATTTTTCTTTTAGGTTTTCTCTTTTTTTAGGTTTTCAGGTTAGCTGACATCCCACTAAATGGCCAGCAGATGGGGTCGTTGCCCAATGCAAGCCGTATTTGTAATACATGTCCCAAAAGCTAGTGGATGTTGACATCGGTTTGAACCGGAAGTGAAAGTCGGCCAGGTCACAGTAGTGGTTTTTGGCCTTTTTATCCTAGCGATCCGGAAACTGTTTTAAGTATGATTTTAAATAGACTCTTACTGAGTAAGACTGTGGTATTACTGCTTTTACATAAATTCAATATCTTAATACTCCAACATGCATTTCACTGGTGACACTGGTGACACGTGATTTGCGGTGAGACAAGTTGTTTTTGACGCAAATTAATTTAATTTAATTGATATAATGTTTGGTGTGTGTAATGCAGGGCACTTTGAGGCTGGAGGATTGGGCTGTGCAGCGCTAGGTTCCTTGAGGCTGTCCGTGCGTCGTGGCATTGTGAGGAGGCACTCTAAGCGAGCAGCTGTCTTGCTCTGTGCTAAGTAAGTGTACAGACTGACAGACAGCATTCGGTCCATTTAGTGTAGATTTAGGTTTTCTTTTTCTTTTAGGTTTAGGTAAGTATGATTTTAACTCTTACTGAGTAAGACTGTGGTATTACTGCTTTTACATACATTAAATATCTTAATACTCCTTTCACCACAGCAGTATTTGTATAGTAAACTCGATGGAGATGTCTTCTGAGATGAAGTACAATCAGCACTCAAACTAATACACTGACTAGCAAATATATTGTAGTCCAGACAGTACAGAATTGGAAAGATAATATAACATTCAGTGGAGATTTTGACTTTCTCTACTAGAATATTTTGACTTTCTCTACTAGAATATTTTGACTTTATCTACTGTAACTTACAATATGTAACTCTAAGAAGCTGTATAAGCAAATTAAGCATGGGTCCATTTCACTATTGTGTACACAGAGGTCCATTAAAGCAGCAATCCATACGTTTCATGTGTCTGGGACAGACACCATCCAACGCTCAGTCAAGACAAGAGGCAATTCCCGCTTGTCCAGGGCAGGGAGATATTGTGCTCATGACCTTCAGGCAGTACTACTACCAGGGTCTATACATTTATCAATGGAATAGTAGGCAGACAACCTTCAAGTAGCCTACAAATTATATTGTATCTCATTGAATACAAGGACTAAATGCACGTGTTTTTCATGAACTCCCGGAGCGCCAATAACGTCTTTTACGTGTTTTGAGCTTTTTATTAATTCATAATCATACAATATTCGCTTACCGCTGTGCTCAATGTGTTTTGGATGTAGGCCCGCACACAAAGGTGGGGGCTGGGGACATTTATAGGCCATTATCTCAGCATTTCGGCTCAGATCGAGCTAAAATAGCCTAAAATATTAGGCTAATGCTTCTAAAGACTCTTAAATAGACGTTGTTGACATTAGCTTTAGCCAATCCTCGCTAGCTGTTGTGGTTTCGTGACCATCAATATTTTCATAATATTCAATATTAATTAGGCTACATTTTGGTCACCGTGCTAATTTGATGGTTAGTGGGTGAGAAGACTGTCCGTCTGAGAAGCTCATCACCTCAGCCAGGTACCCTGATGTCATTTGCAATGAGTTCGCTAAGGTGTGAACCGAAACACAAAATGAGACAGCAGATAAGATGGTCTGTAGAATATCCTATGCCATATGTTGATTTGTATGTAAAGTTTCAACTCTTGTTTGATGTAAAACGTATATTTTGTCTCGTAACTGCAATGTTAAACTAGTTGTCGTGACTGACTGACCATCACGGTCAGGCAGTCTGTGCTCTCGTGGGCCACCCATCTGAGCTCTGCTCCGTTGTACTTTAACCTTTGAAATAAATGTTCTCCAAACGAAATAGAACGAGAGTCTATGGTGGCAGTAGCCGACCATCAGGCTACTGAGCTCTGGCCACTTAAACCCCAAATGGCTGACCGGAGTCTATCAGGGATCTAGTGTCATTTTCTGTTCTCACTCTACATTAAATATAATAAGCTCTCAAGTCTCAACAGAGAGCTTGTAGATCTACATTTTTCTATGAAGGCTTTTCCCCGATAACAGATGCTGGGGTTTAAGTGGTTAACATACTCTGCCACACAGATTGGTAACCGTTAGACTAATGATTTATTCATTCAGTTGCCACTTTAAAACTCAGGTTTGGATAGTGAGCAGGATACCGCTGATTCTGATGATTAGTGAAAGAGAACAGTGTCTGGCAAGAAACCCCCGGCGTTCATCAGGGCCCTCTGAAACATCCGTTTGCCGCCATTACTAAGAAGTATCGCTTTGCTTATTCATGCGTTTCACCGTGCTCGATCCGAATAAACATGGCATGCCGCGCCGGAGCGCGCCATGTGGATTTGGGTCTCACAACCTCCACTCCTCCTGTTCCTTTTCCCCCGTATTAATAGCTCCTCTGGAGAGAGCCGGAGAGGTCTGTGTGTCAGGCTTTATCTCCTGAGAAGAACTGGGGGGAAACTAAATGAAGCCTGAACTTGAGAACAGGCCTACCTACAGTTCTCAGGGGGATGCTCGGAGCACATTAAGCGAAACATCAGTAATGTTGCAAAACAAATGGAGGGACGTGAAAACCCCTAAAGACATTCCCCCACCAGCTATGTTGAGCTGCCGCCATAAATCTCGGGACCCCTGTGCACGTATATATCCACATGCACACCGTGCGGAGAAACGGGGACCGAAGCAGCGCAGAGCCAGAATTCTTTCGGAATCCTTCTGAGTGGAAGCGGTGGTGAACCTGTCGTTCCTAATTCATGCTCCGCCGCATGGTGTGCCGCGCAAGGGAAATAGCAGATGTACAAGCGCACGACGGCCCACGGACGTGACCTGCTGTGCGCTTGAACCATCGGTTATTTCCGGACGTGGGACTCAGGCTTCAGAAAGATGGGCTTTTCATTTGGGCTGCGTTGCCCTGAATGTGGGCTATAGCCTGCTTGCTGTCGCGCTGCCAAAGGCTTTTCAGTCTTGATGCACTGAGCAGTTTACTTGAGGAAAGTTAGAGCAATTATCCGGCGTGGCTGTCCGCAGGGTATTTCTTCCTGCCTTTTCAATGACAGTGTGTTTGTTGTAACATGATTTGGATAAAGACTAATGGAGTGTGAGTAAAAGCATGGAGCGATGGGACTCTGCTAATAAAGACGTATTATGGCTGCATGGGACACAAAACGCCTTGGCAAGGCCGCAGAAGGCGTCCGACAGGCCCGTGGGTTGCTCCTGAACGGGGAAGGTGCAGGGCGGTATGCGGGGAGCTGTGTGTCCATCCATCCATCCATCTTAAACCGCTTATCCGTGTGTGCACTACGGAATGCTACCACGGATTGCATGGTGTTCTGATCATACTGTGTCACAATGCGGGGGGGGGGGGGGGGGGGAGAGATTACAATTCTGAAGGTATAAGATCAAATGGAATATATGTGCAGAATCGATTAAACCGCATGCACACACACACACAGGCAATCCGGGAATGAGAGGGGAAAGCTGTCATCTCTGCTTATCCCTCCGCCAAACCAATGACAAAAATAATCCTAGCGATCCCAACTTAAATACCCCTGAATACTCAAATCGGCCAGAAGTTAAAGTGTCACATGCCATTTATCAAACTGGCTAAGGGTAGTGGAGCAGTTTGCAGATTGTGTGTGAATTACCATTCTCCTCCTACCCCCTCTAGCCAGTGCCCATGCCGATTGGTCAGAGCGACTAGCCTGGCCTCATTTGCTGGTTAATTGCATTTTATAGTTGAGCTAAAGACCTGTCATCTGTTTCTGCGCTTTCATTTATCTTACAAATAACCTGGTGAAGGTGGGCCAAAGTACCTGCGCGGGCCAAATAAGCTCTTGAATGAATTGCTCACAGAGCTTTTATTGCTGATTTTGGTTTTCTTCACCTCATTGCATGGGCATGTTTAGAAGAGATTTAAATTGTGTTTTAATTAAATGAAATTAAATGAGCATCCCCAAATAATACATGTCGCTTAATTTGTCTTTCATGCTTTATCCAGAAACAGTGTCTTTCAATAGACATATTGTATATTTATATATTTTTTTCAGTTTGTCATTTAATTTAAAATATACACTATTGAAAGTAAGCCCTCATAAACGCAAATGCACAGTATGACAAATCTGTGAGACAACAGTTTCTAATATCATGCTGCATACATTTTCTTCTTATCTTCAAGGTAGTGTATATCCCCACTGTGAACGCTGTCCCCATTCCTTGTAATTATGCAAATGACGCATTAATGAGGTGTAATTGAGAATTCATAAAACAGCGGGGATAAACTGTATGAAGATGGCGTGCTTTAACAAGGGAAGTGGGGAGCTTCATCACTAAAGGGCTGAATGCGCTAATTGTTTACCCACCACTGCTACTTTAAGTGTCACATTAATTTTAAGGTCATGAAGGCTAGTTACAAGTGCTTACATTATATTTAATAAATGATACTGAGTGTTTACCATGGCTGCAAAACACTTGTTTCATACATTTTAAAAAGGCATGGAGCCACTGTAAGACAACAGAACTCCTGGGAGCCGTGCATGCTTGAGTATTTAGCTTGGGCTGATGAGATAATTAGGTTGTAGCAATTGTCTATAGCCTTCCAGACCTTTTGGGTCAATTAACGGTTCAAAGATAAGTATTTAGAAAAACCCCTCAATCAACTTTAACGTCTAAAAATGCTCTGCATTGAAGTTTACAAGACACAAACACTGCCAGGGATTAATTGGTTGTATAGCGGCGGTGGCTCAGGGGTAGAGTGGCCGGATGGTAACCGCAAGGTTGCCAGTTTGAACATATGGGCTATACCCAGAGTTAGTGTCGAAGTGTCCTTGAGCAAGACTCTGAACCCCTAATTGCTCCTGATTTGCTGGTTGGTGCCTTGCACATGGTTTCCGCCGCCATCGGTGTATGTGTGTGTGAATGTAATGCCAGTCTATAACTATCAATAGCCACTTTCAACCAGGCATCCCTAATTGTCTAATTGTATCTAATAATTCACAAAGAATGTTAATGTAGTGGAGTGACAGTTATAAGTATCCTAACACACACAAATACTCCAGTAAAGTACAGCTACAGTAGTCCACCACAGGTCAAGGACAACCCTAATTCAACAGTTGGAAAACACTGTGTTGGTCTTCTTTTTGGTATAACTGGAGCAAGTTAGCCAGCATGGTGTCAACAGCAGTGAGTAAAGAGTGGAAGAGAGTGTTCACGTTTGCATTCGTGACACATATACAGATGTCGAGAATCAACTGCATAACATGTCAGGGCCTTAATTAGTTTGAACACTTCATCGATGGGGGCTGATTAATAAGACAGGGGCCGATGTGAAGGTTGCAGCAGGTTACTGAAACAAGAGAGCTTGCTTAAAGAGAAAAACTAATTGTATGAATTATTGAGCAGGCTGTCCATCCTGAGAAATGATGTGTTTGGAGTATTTCCAGCACTTAAATGATGATTCTGAAATGACACATGATTCTGATCTGGTGATACAAATCCAGTCAAGGATTAAACAAACAACTCAGCCCATTTAGCAGTATATTGCAGTTTTGTAGTCACTAGTCACCTCACCCCATGATGGGGGGGGGGGACTCACTCTGTGTGGGGGTGGAGGGAGGATATAAGGAGGTCAGGGGGGGACTCACTCTGTGTGGGGGTGGAGGGAGGATAGAAGGGGCTCGGGGTGGGGGGGGCTCACTCTGTGTGGGGGTGGAGGGAGGATAGAAGGGGCTCAGGGTGGGGGGGCTCACTCTGTGTGGGGGTGGAGGGAGGATAGAAGGGGGTCAGGGCGGGACACCAGCAGCATTGAGGAGCCGGATAGCCGTGAGGAAAAAGCTGTTTGAATGTCGGGCCTTCATAGTCGTTATAGGCCCTAAAAAAGACCCCCTACAATATAGGGAACGCATTCCGGCTCCTGCCTGAGGGAAGCGGGGTAAAAAGACTGGGTGTGCGGGGTCAGCCATGATCTTCCTGGCCCTCCTCAAATCCCTACTTCTAAACTGGGCCTCAAGGGGGGACGGGGGGGCAATAACCATCTCTGCTGATCGAATGACCTGCTGCAGCTTGGCCTTGTCCTTGGCCGCTGCAGCGGGGAACCAAACAGTGATGGCGAGGGTGATAATGGACTCTATGATGGCAGTGTAGAATTTAACCAGAAAGGTCCTTGGGAGGTGGAATTTCCTCCCATCCACTTGCATTAAGTTGCTCAAAAGCGCATGAGGTGATTTCACTCCTCCTTCCGGGTAGGAACAGAGTGCATTCTTGGATGGATTGGGCCAAACACATTTTTATTTTATTTTGAAATTTCACTAGAGGATACACATGAACGCGCTGGCCGTTGACTATCATTGCGCCATTTGTGTATACGTTCACGTATGAAACATAGCATTCACATGTCATGGGTCCATTAACATGAACGTGCGCAATGATAGTCAACGGCCCAGAGCTGGCTCGAGCTGAAATACCAAAAGAGAGAGAGGTCCCAGACGGCACGACACATGCACGTTATGAGTATAATTTTATCACCATAGATTTCACTGTGTAGGCTAGTTTATGAATGGAACACATTGATAAAGGTCCCCCCTGCTGTGTTTCCAATTGCTGCGGATGACAGTGTGAAGGCAAACCGCAGCAAATTAAATATGCAAGAATCGCAACTTCTCCGCCCATTCGCATAGAGTCTACCGAAGTATTAGGTGAGAATGTGACCTAAGGCTCTGGGTAGAATGAAGTCTTTATAGATGAGGATCCAGAAGCACAGCCAATCATGGCTAGGGTGTGGACGGAGCCGACGAATGATGAGTAGAGGACAGGGCCAGGGGCCGGACCTGTCAATCTGCAACACTACCTGCTTTCAATCAGCCACTTCATTCACACTCAATCACCAATCAGCACCACACCCAACTCTCCACCATTCTCACAGCATTCATAACACCATTCTCCACACAAAAAGAGAGAAATATAATACAAGCCACCACCACAACAATCTATACAATAAATACAAAATATGGCTGTTCGTAACACAGGAGTGTCCACGTCACTCCAGCGTTTTATTAAACAGAAAATGCATTTTCAGGTTGGGATACCAATTCTATCCTACCAGGCTAGAGAACGCAGTAAGTCAGGACACACGCTGGGCAAGACCTACGCTGTAGACACTATCATAAATACAAGACCTACGCTGTAGACACTATCATGAATACAAGACCTACGCTGTAGACACTATCATAAATACAAGACCTACACTGTAGACATACAAGACCTACGCTGTAGACACTATCATGAATACAAGACCTACACTGTAGACACTATCATAAATACAAGACCTACGCTGTAGACACTATCATGAATACAAGACCTACGCTGTAGACACTATCATGAATACAAGACCTACGCTGTAGACACTATCATGAATACAAGACCTACGCTGTAGACACTATCATGAATACAAGACCTACGCTGTAGACACTATCATAAATACAAGACCTACGCTGTAGACACTATCATGAATACAAGACCTACATTCTCCGTGAATGAAACAATTGTTGTGATTGGTCGGAATAATTTCGTATCCGGGGGAAATACATCTGATGGAGAATATAGTGATTCATATAACCTTTTAACAAAAATACTTTTGTTTAAATAACATATTTAAAAACAATCTGACTTCAAGGTCTGGACATCATCCAAAAACACTGACTTCTTATCAATTTGCTCTCTAGCTATGGATGTTCTAAATGTAGCAACATTATGTCCTTACTATAGATAAGTTCTGAAGAACCATCTACATTTCATTGCAACAGCATTGTCATTAACTCTATAACAGTCATTATTGCTTATCAATCAACATACACTTATCTGCCGACATTTAGCCTCTAATTAAGGGGCTATGAATTACAAGGTTACCGGCAATGATAAATAGTCAATTTCCGAAAACTGATTGCTATCACATTATTTATAGTTCCATGGCATGACATTACATTTTATATATTTTATAACCCCGTTTTCTGTGCTTCTTGATCTATTGTCTGAAATACTCAGGCTTCAGTAACTAATGAACCTATAACAAGCCCATAATGACTTAAACCCTATACTTTGGTGACCGGGGTACCCCAGGCATCTATACTTGGTCTCGTCTCCCCCCCCCCTCTGCATTACATCTCCTCCCTGAACATAGTCAATCTACAAGTTCACGTGTTGTAAACTTGTAGATGTACGTACTATTGCTGCTGAATGTTCACCTATTTCCATCAAATGTTTTGTGCATATTATATTATGTGACATGCCCAGAATTGAGAAGCTAAAGTTCATCTAAATAAAATGTAGGCTACTGTATGTACCCGTCCCTATAACATGCCTTCCTGAAGTACTAATAATGTGCAGCTTCCCCTCAGAGAGAGAGAGAGAGATTACTATTATTATTATTTTAGCCGTACTCAACAGGCTGCAATCAATAATTCACCATTACTTCTCCAACATGCGGTTTAGACACTGCACATTTCAAACTTGTAAAAGGTACTCACTTAATACCAGCCTGGTGCATGAGAGTGGATAGTCATTTGCATGTGGCCTTTGATTCTTTCCTCTCCAAAAACTCATTACCAAGTCCTAAAATGTCCTTTAGAATCCTTGAAAAGGCAAAATGATCATGTAATAGTCTTTTAAAAAGTACATTATCAGGTCATTACATTACTTTCTTTTTCAGTCAGTATTGTTTTCTACAATAATACTACATGCATACATTAGTAGTGCATCGATATAACACAATGAAATAGACCGAAATTACATTTTTAATCAACCAGGCAATGCCATAGCATTGTGTGCATTCAGGTAACGAGCACAGCTGTAGCCATAGAGAGGAATTAATTTTAGTTTTGCCCCAAGGACTGCATTTACATGCGTGTGTGTGTGTGTGTGTGTGTGTGTGTGTGTGTGTGTGTGTGTGTGTGTGTGTGTGTGTGTGTGTGTGTGTGTGTGTGTGTGTGTGCGTGCGTGTGTGTGTTGGTGGGGAGGGGGGGGGGGGGTCAAGGGGTGCAGAAAGTTAGGTGTTATGAAACAGAGACAGGTGGCAGTCCAGTGCCCATGGTGCACAATTGTATTCTAAAAAAGGAATAGGTAAGAAATCAGTTCCGCAGACATCAACCCTGTCACTATAATGAGCTAACTATAATGAGCTTATTTATTGGTCCCCCTCATATGATGTCTATACTTTTGTATCGTGTTCTGTCTGATTATGTGATGTGAATATGTGTATGTATCGTATGTATGTTTTTAGTGCACTGAAACAAATTCCAATCAACTCTGTTGACATGGCAATAAAGTCTTGAATCTTGAATCTTGAATTGAATCTACAATGAAATTTGACATATAGGCTGGTTTTACAAAGCAGTTAATGCATATAGGAGACCCACATTTCATTGTTGTCTCTCTCTACTGTAAGTAGGCCCAATCCAGGAATACATCTCTGGACGTTCTTTCTCCCACTCTGAACAAGTTGAAGGACTCTTGCCCTATAGCAGTATTCTCACAGTGGCTAATACTATAACTTCGAAAAGTAAAATTTTGACATAGAATGTCATAGATAGATAAAGCATTTTGTTCGAGGTTAGGTGAGTTAGTTATTTTGGGTGACAGATAGAGTAAGATATTTGTTTTTTAAGGTTAAACTACTGTAGGGATACAATATCATACAAATTAATCCTGGTCTCTAAACTACCTCCCCCTGGCCAGCCGTGGCACCATGATGGAGGGGAAAGGAACTGAATGGTTGGAACAACGTGTTCCTTCGACACGCTACGTCCGGATGAAGGTACAGTATAATTTTCATTAGTAGAACCTGGAATTAGCCGTGAGGTCTGGCTCCATGGTGACAGGTGTCCTGAGTGTATGTAAACCTATTACAGGTATATTAAGCCTGTAATTTGTTACTGTGCAGGCAGCCAGGACTGCCTTCAGCCTGTCTCCCTGGGTTGACTTTCGACTCTTAATTAGACAGGGTTAACAAAAGGGAGAGTGACCCCCGTTCTTCACCTCTCTCTGCCACACGTCACCTCCATGTGGAAGGATGTTTTTCTCATGGTCAGCCCGCCGGCTACCTGCCTTGATTAATGCGCCCCTGTCTATGGGCTACATTTGGCAGGTTCTTGTCTGACATGTCTGGAAAGTTCAATTGTATTCATAGAAAGCGGCCCTTAATTCAAATGAGTGTATTAGAATTGCAAATGCCGCCGTCTGCTTTAGAAGTTCAAGTACAGTGTCTTATTAGGATACTGTTGGGGGGAGGGGGGATGACTAAACTAGCAAGGACTGTACATGTAAAAGCAGGGGGGAGACGAGGACATTTGGATGTGATGAACTTATAGAAAGGTATAGGAAACAAGAGTTCCATATCAGAAGTGGCCCTGATTTAAATAATAATTAACCTAAGGTTTAAATATTGCCTTGCTAGTACATATAATTCCGCTAGTCTCTCGGAGACAGACTGTTGACTCGCATCATTAATTAATTCAAAGGTCTGTCTGTCTTTCTGTCTGTCTGTCTGTCTGATCTATCTATATACCTAATTTCAACAATTTCAATTGGTGATATGAACCTGATCAGAATCAACCACTCACATTGTCCATGTCTCGTTTCAAGTACCCCACACTGTGATAGAGAGAAATAGAAAATTCTATTGCAGATTGCCTGTTAAATCACCTTGGCATTTTTCTCCCAATGTGCCAAATATTTCCTCTGCGTTCAGAACTTTCATTTGCATGCTAATTATGGTGAAGGGCAGAAGCCACTAATTACAATCCAGTAAAGGCCTGCCTAATGGTCCACTAAAGACATAGCATGGCTGAGCCCATAATTCCATTATGCAAATGCATCGTCAGGAGTGGAAGACCCACAGCCACTGCATACTAGATGGACTGTTGCTGGAACTGCAGGCAAAGGCCAAAGCTGTAAAACAATCTCCTCCCCTCTCTGTACATTCTGTGATTAGTGACGAAGATCCTTTCCTCTTGCTTTAATATTTACACCCATTGAATACTTATAACTTCCCTGTGGTGGTGTGGAACGCCACACGCATCTGTCGAATTTGAAGTCGGTGGGGCTAACGGTTCTCGAGTTATGTGGATTACAGACGTACAGACGTGCACACAGAGATTTTACAACTATTCTTTTTGTTGACTTTAGCTCTGCTTTCAACACCATTCAACGTCATCACATGATCAAGAAACTGCATCACCTCAACATCCCTCCACTCCTCACCCACTGGACTCACAACTTCCTGAGTAATAGACCACAAACAGTTAAAGTAGGTACATCATTCTCAGCAACTGTTATCACCAACACATGGACCCCCCAAGGTTGTGTCCTCACTCCTCAGTCCTTTCCTCTACAGTGTAGAGGAAAGGACTAAGGACACAACCTTGAGGGGCTAATACAGTCATTTGTGTATAGAGTACATTTGTGTATACACTCTATACCTAAATGACTGTATTAGCCCCTCACCCACTAACATCACATACTTTAAATACTCTGATGACACTGCCATTCTCGGACGACAATAACTCTATTACGGACTATCAGAACAACATTTCTCATTTTACACAGTGGTGCACTGACAACTATCTAGAGTTGAATGTGGACAAAACAAAATAACCGGTCATTGAAACAACCCACACTGGACTTAACCCACTCCTCATTAATGGTAAAACAGTAGAACAGGTTGCCAGTTTCACATATCTTGGACTCACATTGGACAATAGACTTAGGTTTGATCAACATATTACATCTATCCAGTCACGCTTTCAGCAAAGACTCCATATCGGTTCCTCATCTTCTGCTATTATTGTACAAAAGCATTATTCAACCGGTTTTTTTGTACTGTTCTGCATGTTTCTACACCATACTGTCCAACAGGAGCAAACTTTTCAGTATTACCCGAATACCCGGATTGCTTCCAAGATCATCGGACTTCCTACACCGACACTTTCTGATATGGCCATCACACGGCTAGCACTTTCAATATCAAATGGCACTGATCATCCCCTCTATCGCTTCTTTAACCTTATGCCATCTGGACAAAGATACAGAACCTTGCCATGGAAAAAGGAGTTTTGTTCCCTCAGCCATCGCGGCATTAAACAAAGTGCCCCGTCGATAGGATGGTTCTGTATACTGTGGGGACCTCATGTTTTTGTATTGTCTTGGTGTTATGTGCTCTGTGTTGTTTTTGATGTGGGCATTGGAACAGACTCTGAAGACGAATATCCTTCGGGACAATAAAGATTATTATTATTAAAGATCCGAAGTTGCCATTTTCATAAAACAACAACAACACATTACATAGCTATTGGCAGAATCTGCCCTATATATATATATATATATATATATATATACACACAAGTGTATACTTTGTTGTACAATGAAGAATATTGAAAATAGCTCAATGCCAAGAAAACAAAGTAATGACAGTCAACAGTCAAAAAGCCCTGGATGGAGTCTACACAAGAATGCTACGAATGGCACTATAGGTGTCACATGGACGGACCGTATCAGAAATGTGGACCTCTATGGGGGCCTACCACAGGTCACGGACAAAGTCAGAGAGAGAAGGATGAGGCTGGCAGGGCACAGTGTCAGGCACCCAGAACTTGAGGCAAGTAAATTAACTCTATGGGAGCCAACCCAGGGCAAAGCCAGGAGGGGAAAGATGCGTACCACCTATATGTAGACGTGCTGCGGCGCAACAGCTTGGCTAACAACACTGCAGAGCTCAATAACCTGATGTTGGATAGGAAATTGTGGAGGGCAGCGATCCAGGAATCCAGAGTTGGTGTTGGCCAGACCTCACTCTCGCAGCAACAACAACAAGTGAAAATAGCTGATTTACAAGCTCACATTCTGTTATTTTTGCACAATGGCCTGACAAAATATGAAAACCTGCTTGAAAAAGGCTAACACTGAGACACCCAAACCTCTATAGAATTCTTTCCCAAGTGGGTGGTACAGTAACTTCACAATTGTATTATGTATAGTCCAAAATGAGAGTCAATTAGTACATTTAAGGTTAAATGTACTTGATTTATCTTATGGTCAGAATAATATTTTTTTTCTGACCAAAAAATCGGACCAAATACTTACCCGTAAATGTACTTTACATATTAAATTTACTTGATATATCTTATCTTGACAGTGATGTTTAAAAATGTATGGCTGTTCAGGTCTGGTAACCGAAACCAAGTACTATGCCACAAGTCATATAAATATTTTAAATTGTGCTAGAAACGCTGGACAACCTGTGGGCGTACATCAATAAAAAATGTGGGACTCAGATATACTTTCTTCAATATAAAAATAATAATAATCCAAATCTTTCTTTCGCTACATTTTCATAAGAAACCCAGACTTTTATGGAGGCAATGTAGCTATATGGGAAAAGCCAATGTTATTTGTTCATGAGATCAAGTCTAGAGTGTCATCTGTCTCACTGTGTACACATTCTGACAGAAAAGCAAACGTTATCAGTCAACATCATAGACATGTGTAGCCGGACACAGAGCGGCAACCGGTAGTGGAAAGCAACTAAGTACATATTACTCAACTTAAAGGGGAGCGTACCTATGTTCCCCAGGTTCTATGTTCCCCACCATACAAAAAAGGTTCTTTGTTCCCCACTAAATTGTTATTTTGATCAACGTTTGCCAACAGCATGGAATTGTGTGTCAACGCTAACAAATTATTATTTAGTTTTTTGAGAGGCTAAATCTCATCAAATGGTGGTCGTGGATCAAATGCAGAATAAACTAAAAATGCACTCTGTCGAGGTGCCAACCTCTACAAACTTACGATCAGCCCCTCTATAAAATACCTACATTGAAACGAATCTTAGTTACAACACTGTCAACAGCCAATAAGGGACCACCATTCTTACTGACATACATGCATACATACATACATACATACATACATACATACATACATACATACATACATACATACTCAGCCGATCGCAGTAGCACTCTGTTTGCGTAAGTAATAATAGGCCTTGATATGAAAAAGGTTGAAAATCACTGGTCTACAAAATGACAGACAGGCAGCTGCTTATAATGTAGGCCCTGGCAGGGAAATTGTGACAGTGCTTAACTTTGCTGCATGAATGTGAGTTAAATATAGCACAGGACACAGTATAGTAATTATGGTGGGAATCGCCGAGGGAAGGACGACAAAGTCTTTAAAGCTAAAAGTCTAAGACCCTACACATCTGCTTTGAATGACAAAAGACAACAATACAACTTCTCCTTTCAAGTCCATATGGCCAATTAGAAGAGAACTCCTTGGTGGATTTGACCTTAATTATTTCCTTACCTCTCCATGAATGAAATCATCTCACCGTAAAGGACTCCTAATCAAGGGAAAAATGTGATATTAGAGGTATTCAGAGGAGTAAACTCAAGTAAACTTTAAAAGCTACACATGGTGCAATGGGCTATTATGCAAACGGGATAACTTGTCCTACTTCCGGGCCGCTATCCGGATGTGTAGCGGCCCGGGCCGCTATCCGGATGTGTAGCGGCCCGGTAGTGTAACCACAGGGTGTGTAACGCCCTGTATGGGTATGTAACTCTGAGTGTAACGCCTTGTATGGGTGTGTAACTCTGAGAGTGTACACATGGAACCATTTGTACACTCCCAGAGTTATGGGGGTCCTTGAAATTAAAAAAAAGTTTGAGAACCACTGGACACTAAATTCCCTAGGGAAGGGGCCCGGAAGTATAAGAGTTATTCTGTGGGAATACAGCCCATTCAACCTTGCTAAAAGGAAGACACTTTTTCATCCACATGTTGGGTCTTTGACTATATGTATTATGAATAAACCCAGTGTCAAACATAACCCCACTGGGTGCGGTTTAGACATCTCCCTCTTGATGTGAACAAATGATTCCCCAGATTGGTTGTAGAGCATGCAGAAAGGCCTGGAGCTAACGTTCGCTTAGTTATCCCTTCTCGACAGCCAGCCAATGACTTACCGTGACTCCTCTGGGAGAGCGCAACATTAACTGCTTCTAAAATATACCGTACATATCCACATGAGTATACAACGTCCCTGTATATCTTTGATATAAATTATGCATGAACCTCTCCTACCCTTGAATGGGCCATGACTCTATACAGTCTACTGTACCGAGTACCATACAGTCTACTGTGTATCTGTGTATCCTTATAGCACTTTCTGTGGAGTCACTGAGTCCATCAGTCCTGATTCAGTTTGTGTGAACAAAAGCTTGGACAACTCAGGCTGTATTTGGTTATAACTTTATAGTATAAACTGACTTAACTGTATGAATCGTAGCATTCCTACTCTGGGGTGAATATTTGGTGAAACATCATATCAACAAGCTTGTAGATCAGTTATTGTTGTCGAAGAGATCTAGCATAGATGGGGGAGGGGGGATGCAGGGTGGAATTATGCTACCAAGAATAAACCCCTGAGGGATCCCGGTCAATGAAGTATATAGGATTTAATTGGTTAAACAAACTTTACAGTTTGCCCTTATGCATTTGTCAATGGTTTTGAAGACAAATAAATAATCCATATTTATTACTTGTTTCCCGTTTGCACGACTACACACACCTCTGCAATAACTGTTTCTGTCAGTTCATAAACGAAGACAAAAGACTGACTTCCTAGAACAGTTGAATTATCTTCTTGGACAGAGATGGAGGTTCAGTCCTTAATTATACACTTTTACTTGCTGCAGCGATTTTATCCTTTGTTTTTCCTTTCTGACATGTTCATAAAACTGTCACTCAGACGGAGGGTCTTTTATTATTGGTCTCTTCGCAGGTTTTGCATTTCAGGTATTTGTATGAATGTGCCATGTCATTTAGAGGATAAAGCATGAGAGAGGAGACGTTTAACCTCCCTGCTCCTCTCCCCTCTTGCAATCTAGACTTGTTCAGTCTGAAATGGAACACACCGTGCATAGCAATGCCCCCATTTCCAGACTCATGCAATCCTGTCATTCTTTATTATATACAAGAGATGGGGTGACTCAGATTCCTGACTCTCTCTTGCCCACAATGAATACACAGATGTTCTACTCTTTAAAACAAATATAGAACCTGGTTTGTGTGTGTATATATATGTCCCCTCAAAAAGACACCAAGTCGCAGCTCACGCTGCTACACAGCTTCAATTCTGGGGATAGAAAGCAGAGTAGACTTGTCCATAATGACCTGCAAGGGTTGGTTCATAACGCAGTAGATTAGAAATGTCAAATTTGGGCTGTGAATAAATTATTTGACCGACAGGAAGCCAGTATAAAAGATCTGAGAGCTATAGTGATATATGATCCACTTTCTTGATCTAAAGCCAAAACCATACCAAAGGGTCGAGAGACGCAACAAAACGGTTTTAGCGTCCGTCCCAGCGGTGTCGGCGCATGGTGGCGCATGTCGACCCAAGTCGAACCATGGTTCAATTCAATGGTTGATTGCAACTACATGCGTCTACTCGCAGACCGTTTGTTGAGTTGCATGGCGACCCATTGGTGTGGTTTGGGCCTTAGTGAGGAATTTCCAAATCCTGCAGAAACATACCGTATTCTTAAGGTGATATAGGCTGGCTTGGTAAAATTGTCTTAATGTGGCTATGTTGGAATTCAAGTCTGAGTCCATGAGTACACATAGTTTGTGTGTGTTTTTTTAAACCAATTAAAGCTGAGCACTGACTTTTAATTGTTCTTCCTTATCTGAGCCATTTGTCTTTGTTTAATTGAATAAAAGTTTGGCACATCATTGGATGTGCATCATTGGATGTGCTCAATCATTGATTTGTTAATGCACTTACTCATGTGCTTGCATATACTATGGCAATGTCCCCCCAAGGACCCCTGGGAGTCCCTCGCTCGGACATCACGTTGAAAACGGATAGATGTTGCATTGGTCAAGCCGGTCACCATGGCAGCTGTTAGCGCAACGTTCTGACCAAGGCCATTCTATATAGCGTTCAGAGTGACAGAGCAGAAAACAAAAGGAAAATGCACCGACATTTTTCAATTGCCTTTTTAGGGTTTTTTTTTGTCTAGTTTCTATTACTTTCAATGTTTTCTAAAACTAAATGAATTACAAAAGTAAAAACAAATTGTTAAAATTGCAGATACACAACAAGCTCGCAGACGCCTGCGCATTCTGAGCTTGTAGATTGCACAAAGCCCCAAATATTGGTTACTGGCAAGAATCTTTCTCTATAATGTTTACTTTGTTGTACTTAGTTTTGTAAAATACTCAATGTCGTTTCAGTTATAGACAGCTGTTTCCAAACAGGGTGGTGCAGAGATGAACTGCAAGAGGACTCATACGGTTGAGTCACTAGCTCGATTCTCAGCCTGTGGAACTCAACTCTATAATCCTGCAGCAGTGTGATACGGCACACCTAAGTCTCTTCACACAGTGAGACTCGTCAAACAATAACAGACGGTTCGCAGATCCATTCTTAACTAGATGAATATTGCTTTGTGACTTCGGGGAGGTTGCCGTGCATTTGTCAACTTGGTGTAATATACCCACTAATATTTGATCTATTGCATAAATGGATGAGGAGAGTTGTTGTCGCTGGCGTTTCATATTTTCCCATTTTTGTTCAAACTTCTGCGAAAAGATTAGAAAATGAATGAAACGGTAATGCTTGAATTCATCTTCCATCAACTATGGTGACAGTTTGGGTGTGAAATAAATAAATAAGCAATACAAGACATTCAGGGAATGATATACTTAATTTGCAATGAAAACACTCCCACTTCATTTTGATCTTGTATCTCTCAAAGTAGCATTTTTGTTATGTTCTAGTTGGCAAAAAGAGTTTTGCTGAATGTTCTCCCCTAGAATAGGCCCACTAGCCGCTAGGGGTTCATGTGGTTAAGAGTGAATCAAACACTTCTTTCAAGTCGGCAATGGAAATCTTTGAAAAGGGGAATTAATTTGTCTGTTCTGCATTCTACCAGATGACCTGGGAGAATCAAACTCTCATATTTTATGAGAATCAATGATACATTACACATTTTGAAATAGAACATGATATTGTATCAGATAGGGAAGAATTGAGAAAATGTCTGTGAAATATAAGGCGTTTTTTAATGTTCCTGCAGTTTAGCTATTGCTTTCGGGGGAGTGTTAGTGTTACTTTTGGTCAAATCAGGCAGCACACCTGGACATATCAAACGGCATACTAAAGTGCCGCGGCACACAGGTTGGGAAACACTGCTCTAGGAGTAGGCTGCACTGCTGAACTTGATGTTTTCTCAGTTGATGAACGTTTTTTGTTTGCATATTAATGTGTTTTTGCAAACTACAAAGAAAACCTTTGACATCATACAATTTATCCTGAGTGAGTCTGCCTCCCTAAAGCCTCCATAAGACACTTTGGTTAAGCATTTCCAAATGGGATGGGTCTCGAGCTGAAAAGGTTTGCTCTAACGGTATTGTTTTGTTAGCTTCGTTTCCCTGGACATGAATGGCACTGATGAGCATATATGATGTGGCATATTTGACTAATATCACAAACCTTGTTTGAAATCCTTCTGGCTGAATGCATTTTCATTTACACTCTTGATAGATTTGTCATTGTCTTTTTTCTCTCCCGGTAATCAAGAAGCAATGTCGGTTGTGTTGATTCATTTGCGTTTCACTTTGCTCAAATGTGTTGATTTGTTTAGTCTGCCTGGGTGCTTTATGTATATGCTGGATATGTAGCCTGGATGCATACATTAGACCTAGGATATCAGAAAATGTGACCACTTAAAACCCTCTTATTGCCCTTGACGTTATTGACGTATACTAATTAATCCCCCACTAACGTTGATGTTATTGACGTAATTGTTTTATTCACTATAATTGGGTGCTTTGTTTTAAATAAAGTAGCAACTTTTAACATGTTTGGCTAACGGCCGATGTACTCTACCTAAAACCGGACGAAATCCTTGCGTGCGTGCGGTCTTTATGTGCATAGCTGCCTAAAATGCGTTATTCTGGGCTTGATTAGAGCTTAATTTGACTTAGATATAAAAATAAACGATGATCGCTTAGCATCCCGGACAGATGACTGTGTAACACAGTGCAGAAAGATAGCGGATGTTGATGTTCCGTTTAACCGGAAATGACGACCCCAGATTCGCTCTATTCGGTTACTGCCACCATCAGGACTGGGTGTCTAATACTATATGAAATGCCCCGTAAAAATGAGATATAGTGTGTATATCACGGATTTTTCTATTAGCATTCAAATAAAAAATATGAATAGTGCAGGTAGAAGGCACAATCCACTGTTAATTAGGGTGGCCATAAGGGGGTTAAACCTTCTATAGGCTGCTTTGCTGCTTTTCCGTCAAATCTCTTCGTCTAAAATAGTAGTAGGCTACTAGAACAAATCACATTGCGATGTGCTGTGAGTTTGTTGCATTTTTTTTCTTCCTAGAACATGGATGCGAGAATGTCAGATATTTATATTATTCTCAAACTCTGACTTCTACACTATTGGATATTATTATTATTATAATTTTTTAATATTTTTTGTCCCACGATTTTGTAACCCATTTTTCACCCCTGTGTCAATCATCCTGTGATGTGATCTTGGGCTCTACACACCCTCCGTCAACCTAGGGAGAGCAACGGACTTAACCCTCTAAGACCCAGCGTTACTTTTTAGCAAAAAATATATTTTATTTAATTACTAATTATTTTTCCTTTTTTTTCTGTTCTATTTTTTGCAAGTAGAAATTAATGCGGGTTTTAGAGGGTTGACTCATGCTTCCTTCATGCTTGAGTGTCCAAGTTGCTCCTTTATCTTCTACAGATAATGGATGCACACCACAGGTACAAGATAGACGTTCTTTATTGTGATTCTTTTTTTTTTTTTTTTTTTTATCCCACGATTTTGTAACCCATTTTTCACCCCTGTGTCAATCATCTAATGTGATCCTGGGCTCTACACACCCTCCACCAACCTAGTCCCCATATATGGGGGACAAGGGGAGAGCAACGGACTTGAACTCATGCTTCCTTCATGCCTGAGTGTCCAAGTTGCTCCTTTACACCTGACAGGGGGGAGTTTCCCTGGTTGGACGTAGCGCGTGGAAGGAACACGTTATTCCAACCAGTTCCTTTCCCCTCCATCAGGCGCACCGGCTGGCCAGGGGGAGGCAGTTTAGTGACCAGGATTACTGCATGTTTTTTGTGAGGGTACCTACCCTAGGGGACACGGGGAGAACATGCAAACTCCACACAGAAAGGCCCTTTCGCCAACCCCGCCTTCGGGTATGAGCACTGATGACGCGGAGGAGGAAACACGCCGCCAGCACCCAAAGCGTCCCGAGCGGGAATCGAACCCAGGACCTTCTAGCTGTGAGGTGACAGCACTACCAACTGTGCCACCGTGCACAACGTGCACTGACAACGTTTCAATCTATTTGATCTTCATCAGGTCATGTGAACAGTTTGTAGTAAGGGAGTGTCCCTATTATCCAATGAAAACACCACATTGTGGTGCCCCTCCTGTCACTGACCCCACAGAGGTCAACCCCGAATAAGCACAGTCGACAAGTGAATTAAGATCAACTTGAATGTTTTTCTTAAGGAAGCAAGTATACTAAGATATACATTTTTCACCCATTTAGACCTGTTGTAACTTAATACGTTGTTATACCTTTCAATGCAGGAGCTACATCTGTGTCTTATTTATTAGTTGTTGCTACAGTATACATGTAGAGATAGATAGATAGATAGATAGATAGATAGATAGATAGATAGATAGATAGATAGATAGATAGATAAGGTTTGGTTTTACAAGGTCTTTTAGAATCAGCCTCGGGTCTAAAAGTCTCTGCTGAAATTGTTCTATACTTTGAGTATTGAGTTATGTTACTTTGGCAATCTCAGTGTGAAAAACAAACATTTGCTGGGGAAAAATGTGAAGATGTGCAATAAGGTTATGGGTGTATTATACATTCAAATGATCTTTGCCACCTTTACCAACCCAGAGCACCACAGAAAGCTCAGGTAATCTTATTGGATCCCTGGCCAGCACCTTTACATATAGTGAGTTGAATTTGCTCCGCTCAAGGCAGAGGTTTTACCACCTTAGAGGTGACACCAACAGATGAAGTATTTGATTCCATAAGGAGTCACGATGGTAACACAGCTCCGTGAAGCTCAGGCAAAGGAACTTATTGGGCACTACTCTACACTACAATATTTTAGAAATAGGTCAACAATACAAATGACGTTAGTTTTAATGCGTGGACCCCTGTGCCCCCCACAAAATGACCGCAACTACTTAATATTGACCAAAACCAGAGCAGAACTATATTAGTATATCATACAGCTTAAGTTAAAAAAAATCTGAACTTTCCCTTTAAACACAAACAGTCGTTAGTAAAAACAAGAGAGATGTGTTTGGGTGAGTGATGAGTCGCTTACCACCGTGGCGTGACGTCATGTTGTAGTTTTCGGTGGTCACCTTATCACCTAAAACTGGAGTATGAATATAGGCCTTTAGTACATTACTGGTTCTCAGTGCCCCATTTGACACCGTCACACCAATAACTAAACAAAGTTTAGACTCATTGGGACTCCCAGATATCATGATATTGATTAGTTAGTAATAGTTGTTGTGGACAGACAAGTTGTGGACAAGTTGTACAGTTTGGAGGAGGCAAGATTCATGTACTTATTGGCCAGTTTGTGACACAAAACATCCTGTAAGATTTTGGAAAAAATACATAATTCCCGATTTTTTCTCTTGCACTTAATTGAATATCGCAATATGTCGCAATACATCGCATATCGTGATATTATCATTATCGAGGGCCGAATATCACCACAGATATATCGTGACACTATATCGTCCCGCCCCTACTGGATTCCCCATCACACATGTAGAATTTGGCACACGCCTTTGCTCATCTGTTTGCCTCCCAAACTGTCTTCCCCTCGCATCCCCTCGCTTGTAGATGTGCTATTTTCAAATGGCCAAAATGTATATCGGGCTGAAGTGGTTAAGGTATGTTTTGTAATAATAATCACAATCTACAAAGTAACTAGTAACTGCATCTTTAGATTAAATGTAGGAGTAATAAGTACAAGTACAATATTTCAGATGTATTGGAGTAGAAGTAAACATATTGGAAATTGGAAATACTCAAGTACAAATACCTCAAAATTGTACTTAAGTAAATGTACTAGCTACTTCCCACCACTGCTTCCCTTATCAACGAGCGGTTGATGTCCATCTGTGCCGGTCCCGGTGTGCTTCAGGGCTCCATCCAGTCTTATGCATGGCCATGGTTATCATAGATGTGTGAAAATAGGCCTTCAAAGCTTTGAAAAAAAAAAGCTCTGCAGTTGCACACTGTGTCTAATACATGTCGCAGTTCCCACTTTGAGGCTTTTCTTATGTTAAGTCATGTGGTGTGTGTGTGTGTGTGTGTGTGTGTGCGTGCGTGCACGCACATGCACTGTAAACTCTGAGATTGTACAAATAAAATGCGACCGAACGAATCGCATCCATTCGGTTGCATTTGTACAATCTCAGAGTTACAGGTACATTCGGCTCTATTCGCACACATTTCACTGTGTGCGTGCATGCACACACCTATACGGCACAATCCCCTTCTATTCCCCACCTGAGAAAGCGGAGGCAGGCGGGTGGAGGTGTTGGCACCGACAGACGTGGCAAGTGGCAAAGCAGATGGCTCTCCGCTTACCATCATTTCCTCTCCCATAATGCTTCAGGAGCATAACGCGCTGCTGTGCACACACACACTCCTACCCACGGGACGGAAGCATGGCTACAGGGTACTCATTTTTAAGGACTGAACAAGCCCAGGCACCTGTATAGGAGACCTAATTCTTTACTGAAATACGCCCCAAAATACCCAGAAATATCCACTTCCATCGCCTCCGAATCCTTTAATTATTTTCTTGACCAAAAAAACAAAGAAGAAGCAAAAAGCGCCGTGGCAGAGAGAGACGGTGTATGGTGTATATATATACGTCGGTGATGTGTCTATACTTCCTTCCTGTTTCACCACCTGCCTCGTTATCCACCTCATTGCGTCTGCGGTGCCAGGGAACTGGCCGTCAGACCCAATTGGATCGTTCCGTTGATGTTACCCCTTCTTCTTGGCACCCCCATGATTCCTATTCTTTTCATTGGCTGCCCATGCGCCAGATGGAGCCCATCGTATCTAACTGCTCCACCCCAGGGTCCTGCAGTCTTCTCCTTTTGAACAGAGCAAGACCTGTTTACACGGCTGCGGCCAATAGCCTCTGTCTCTCTCTCTCTCTCTCTCTCTCTCTCTCTCTCTCTCTCTCTCTCTCTCTCTCTCTCTCTCTCTCTCTCTCTCTCTCTCTCTCACACACACACACACACACACGCACGCGCGAGCACAGACGTACATACTGTATGTTTGTACAGCGTTACTAGTCTATATGCGTGAAGACATCAAAATCTTCGGATGACACTTTCCTAATTGCCATTTTCACCTTTTCTACATCTTGAATCCTACGCTAAAGGCTGTGTTACTTATAATTAGTTATGTGCCGGTATTGCACGCTGAAAATGGCCCATATTTAAAAGCTGACAGAGTTTATGTCAGCGAATATATATCCGGAATGTTTGGTCCTTGACACCAAATTGTGCAATTAAAAATGAGTCATAACCGAATGGCTAAAGAAAACCTCTGAAAGCCTGTCATTCTATGCCAAACCTGAATCTTTTGCTGATCACCAACATGTCCTACAGAGGTCAGAGGTCAGGGGTCACCAACATGTAGATTTTCTGTTTTAATGGCCTTGCAAACGGGGAGCGAGGAACGCACACGTTGTTGCCTGGATCAACGACAGGTCTGCTACATGCTACAGGTCTGCTACAGGTCTGCTACAGGTCTGCTCAAGAGGGGCGCGACAACGCAAGCGTTAAAAAAAAGCTAAACCGGATCCAGGTCACACACACACACACACACACACACACAGACACACGCAGGCAGAGAACCAATTGCCGTTATCGCTTTATACATGACGGATGCCCAGTAAAATTTGTCAAAGTGCTCGATATGAACATCACATGTTCGTCACTGATGTGATTGCACTCCTTGGTCGATGCAAAGCGTCTGTACTGCTTTGCCTGTGTTCATTGTTTACTGGTATGTATATCGCTGCCTCGCGTGCTCACCAAAGGCTGCTTCAAGGCTATACTTCATGGGGGCTGATGACAGAACAATAGGACGAAAAGGGGACAATGGGAGCTGGCGTTTATTTGCTTTCATTTGAGCAGGATAGAAATAAGCGTGCTGCTGTGCCTGTTTGCTTTGAGTTTCCACACATGCAGCAACAGTATAACGGTGCTGCTGCTGCTGCTGCCGGCAGATGGTGGTGTATGGTCATCTGGTGTGGATCTGACGATGCCCTAGTTCTCCTCATTCCATCCCTATAGCCTATAATACAGGCCCAATAGAATGAATCACTGGTGAAGCTACATAATGCTTTGCTGCGTGTGCGTGTTCATGCATGCATGCATGCTATTAAAGATTAATGGAGTTTATCTCAAAAAATAATTAAAAAAAAAAAAGAAAAGGGAGAAGGGAGAAAAAGAGGTGAACAGAGAACAGAGACAGCTTGAACAGTCATAAAGAGCATTGGTACAAAGTAACTACGTACATTTACTTAAGTATAATCTTTGAGGTATTCGTCCAATACTTTTACATGCATTACCAACTTCATCCATATCAGCCGATATATACATTTCGGCCGATCTACAAGCTCACACATTGTGAGCTTGTAGATCGGTTGAAACTGGACATTCTGCATTATAACTATATATAGGCTACTTTCTGCTGTTGGTACTTGAAGTAGGCCTATACAATTTGACACCAATACTTATTTACTCGAGTACATTTTGTATTCTCAACTTTTACTTGTAACGGAGTATTTCTATATTGCAGTATTGATTATTTTACATTTAAGTACTTAGGTATTTAAGGATCCAGGTCTGGCGTGTGCACGGAACGAGCACGCGCCCAACAAATTAACAGGACGCGCTCACATAAATACGCTTTCGTTGTCGCACAGCGACTTCTCCGAGCAAAAACGCATTGAAAATGAACTATAGGCGCGTTTTATCACTCCCCGTTTGCAAGGCCCTTTACACACCATTATAATGTTCTTATTTTGATCATAACACCCACTTACTGAATTTTAGCACCACTGATGAAGAGTGGAAGAGACAGTGGGTGTGGGTACCGGGAGGTACCCGGGAAGTACTGAGAGAGAGAGAGAGAGAGACAGAGAGAGAGAAAGAGAGAGAGATAGAGAGAGGGGGATGTGGAAATTATAGAGAAATGGCCCAGCAGTCTCGCATGCTGCCTGTAGATGGCACAGGAGAGCAACGACAGGGAGCATTGCAGAGAAGCACTGACTTCTGACCGTCACACTGCAGAGGTGTATGGCTGTGGCTGTGTCTGTGGTGATGGCTGTATGGCTGCAGTTAAACAGGATGTTGAGTTGAGTTGAGTTTAAATCTTTATTTATTTAAAAAAAAGCCAATATGGTTGTTAAGCAATTTACATTGATTAGTCAACATAGTGACTATTTTAGCCGAAAAGGTATGAGCTGAAGCATAAAGCTTATTTTGCCCACCTTTTTACATAATACAAATAATAATAATAATAGCTTACGGTGATGGCTGTATGGCTGCAGTTAAACAGGATGTGTGTCTGTGATGATGGCTGTATGGCTGCAGTTAAACAGGATGTGTGTCTGTGATGATGGCTGTATGGCTGCAGTTAAACAGGATGTGTGTCTGTGATGATGGCTGTATGGCTGCAGTTAAACAGGATGTGTGTCTGTGATGATGGCTGTATGGCTGCAGTTAAACAGGAAGGGGGTATTCTTTCCCAAACAGTGGGTCGGGACCCATTTGTGGGTCGCGGACACATTGTTATGGGTTTGTTTCCTACATTTGGCTTTTAATTATTATTTAAAAAAAGCTAAACTTTTCAAGAATTAATAACAAAATCCAGCCCAATCTTTTATTTCAGCAACGAAATGAAAGAAAATAAAAATGAAAGAATGAATCTACGAAACCTCATACATTAGAACACATTTAAAGAAGTGAAAAGAGCCGATCTATAAAGCTAGTATTATTTCAAAACTAAAAAGCAAACATTTTCATTCATTAAAATTATTATTATTTATTTCTTCAGAAATCCAAAAATAATCTACGAAATTCCATAAATTAGAACAAATATTTGTGAAAATAGCCGATGTACAAGCTCACAACTTGGTGCGAAGCGTCACGTTGTGGGCTTGTAGATCTGCTATTTTCACTAGTTTGGGTCCCGAATATCTAATTTCTGTTTTGGGACACGGGCTAACAAGTTTGGGAACCACTGAATCTGTGATTAGCGCTCCTCTACTGTTCTATATGTACCATTTTCTGTCCTCTCTTTTTTACGTGGTTGCCTAAGTGGGGTTTCATATTATGTGTATTTAGTGATTAGTGATTTATAGTGATTTTTTGTGATTTAGGGATTTAGTGATTTTTTGTGATTTTTATTGATTTATTTATTTTAGTGATTAGTGATTTTAGTGATTTAGTTAATCTGTGATTAGCGCTCCTCTACTGTTCTATATGTACCATTTTCTGTCCTCTCTTTTTTACGTGGTTTCCTAAGTGGGGTTTCATATTATGTGTATTTAGTGGTTTATTTTATTTTTTATTTTATTTTAGTTATTTTTTTAGTGATTTTTTGTGATTTAGAGAATTTTAGTGATTTTAGTGATTTAGTTAATCTGTGATTAGCGCTCCTCTACTGTTCTATGTACCATTTTCTGTCCTCTCTTTTTTACATGGTTGCCTAAGTGGGGTTTCATATTATGTGTATTTAGTGATTAGTGATTTAGTGATTTGTGATTTGAGTGATTTAAGGTGAAACACGCACACGCAAGCACGCACACACACACACACATGCACACATTCTACCACAACATGGTAGATGTGCTGTGTTTTGGATGATTCTCCAGTATTGTTACATGTTTAGGCGGTCATTGTGGTTCTTCTCTCAACCTGTGGCGTACTTGGGCCACTGGCGGGACCATCCATCTTCAACTATGTAGTCGGGTCACAGGGGCAACAGATCCACCAGAGAGCTCCAGACTTCCCTCTCCAGAGCTAGCCTGGCTAATAAGCCAGACTCAAATCATACGGTCGCGTGGTATTTGAGTCTGGAGAGGCTGTGTATGGATCTTGTTTCCCGGGGGGGCGGGTTCAAACATTTTCTCTTTGACGCAATTGGTCAGAGCTACTGTCAGTCAAAGGTCTCAAGCATTGAAAGTCACTCTACCAAAGCCCGCCCATATTGCTTACCGTGTCCCGATTGGCCGCCCCAGTTCTCTGGTGTAGGAAATGGGCGTACAATTGAGCCTCTCCAGACCGTAATCCACCAGCAGGCAATTATTTTTTGCCAACGGCTGATTCGGTCTGGTTTATTAAGGCTACTCCATGAGCAACATTAGTGACTTCCTCCTGGGGGATCTCGAGACGTTCCAAGGTCAGTCCAGTGAGTCGATGCGTTTCCTCCAACTCCCTATTGAGACGTCCGAGAGGCATCCTAACCAGATGCCCGAACCAGTCATCCTTTCCAGGCGAAGAAGCAGTGGCTCTAGTCTACTCCGAGTCTCTCTAGTGTGACTGAAGGTCTCACCCTATCTCTAAGGGAGATGCCAGGCACCAGTTGAAGAAAACTCATTCCGGCCGCTTGTATTGGCAACCTTATTCTTTCGGTCAGGACCCACACTTCATGACCATATAGGTGAGAGTAGGAATGAGCACTGGTGGGACTACGGGAGGATATTATCGAAGTGGTCAAATTTTGAGATTTTCAGTTGGGACCCTGATCCAGAAGAGATTGAGAAGCACTGGTTTTAGTCTAATATAGGTTGACGTAGAAGTGTATACCACCGAGGACCAGGACAACCCCCCTCCATCCGTCACTATTTTAACCAACACTTGTATGATTACACAAGCCTGCGTTGTAGTGGCATAAATCAAGAGCAATGCCCCGCTAAGGTTGTTGAATATATCAGTGAACATTAGTGAGAGCCTTGCCATTTTTCAGATAATGAAGACAGCTTTATAATCATCTCACATTCATCCCAATATAAAAAAACCCGGGACAAATAAACCCATCATTTTTCATACTCTGACTAACCTGCCCCATGATGCGCCTGAGCCGTAAATAATCATTCTGTGTGTATACCGTACGTACGTGTGTGTGTGTGTGTGTGTGTGTGTGTGTGTGTGTGTGTGTGTGTGTCTGTGTGTGGAAAACTAGAACTATAGTTCTAGTTCTCCACACAGACACACAGAGTGCTGCAGAGAGGTGGTAAACAGGACTGTTCAGACCTTCAAGAAGAACAAATTGCCGGATGGACGGACGGACGACGGGACACAGATATATTTGTTCTAATTTATGGCATTTCGTAGATTCTTCTTTGATTTCTTCATGAAATTTCTGACGAAAAAAACCCATTGGATTATGTTTATAATTCATGGGAAATGTATAGCTTTTTTTTGGGAATGTTTTTTTTACGTCTTGAAATAATACTAATTAAAACAAAAATGTTAGATAACCAATAGAAAGGGACCCACACAAGTGTGTCCGGGAACCCACACAAGTGTGTCCGGGAACCCACGTCAAATGGGTCCCGACCCAGTGTTTGGGAACCAATATGGATGGACAGTAAGTCTGGATAGACAGATGTGGATGTTCTCCTATGGTGACTGACAGTACGTCTGGATAGACAGATGTGGATGTTCTCCTATACGGCAGTGAATGCTGGACCCTGAAGCCAACCCTGCAGAAGTCTCTAGATGGGTGCTACGCCATAATGTTGCGTGCAGTACTTAAAGATGGAGTGCTGTGATTCTTTTAGTTTATCCAGTTTTTCATGTGTTTATGTTTATGAGGTGACAGTACTTCAATAGACCCCTTGGTGTGGTGTGCAATGATGTCTTCCCTTTGTATTTAGGGTTTCTTCCTGGAGGCTGAAACCTTCACAGACAAATGTGCCAATGAAAAAAACAGTGATACAGTGACATCACACTATCATCCGCTCGCCTAACCCCTCCCCCTTTTTCAACAACAGCTGTGGGTGCGGCTTCAGTTCAGGTGGATCACCACTTACCAGGCATACTTAATGAACTGGTGGACGTGTCCACATAAAAATTACATTTTAACAAATACTGTACACTTTTTCAAAAATTGTCTTCGTCCTTACACATGCATATGCATACCGTATATTCATATATATATATATATATATATATATATATATATTAGGGATGTCCCGATACACTTTTAACATTTCCGATCCCGATACCACAATTTCTGTGTTAGCTGATATCGATACCGAATAGTGCGAAACCGATACCAGAGAATAATATCTACTATATAATGTATCTGTGTACATGCGTACGTGTGTGCGTGCGTGCAGACGTGTGTGTACGGTTGTAATGCACGTAACTCGAGAACAGTTTGACCCACCGACTTCACATTCAACACACACGTTCCACACCCCCACAGGGAGTGCAGTGCCAGGTATCGAGTCGGTAACCCACGGTTCTCCAGAACCACCACAAAAGGCTCTGGTCAGGCTCTGCCAGTGGGCCTAATGAGGCCAACTCTCTTTCACCTGGGCCAGGCTCTTCCAGTGGGCCTAATGAGGCCAATTCCTTTTACCTGTGCAATCTCCAGCCTCTGCCTCAGCCAATTGAGGCTCAACCAATCAGGCTCTGCCAGTGGGCCAAATTGATTGCCATGTACACTTTTCAGTTTCCAGTCTTCACACACAGGCACATATCTCCATGTGGGACACCGGCTGACAGTTAAAACGGGTGCTATGACAACGTATATCATTAGGTTCCCAAGTTGCATTGTTCCCAAGTAGGCCGGTGGCCGACTGCGACGGGCACGAACAGGTCTAGTATATAATAAGAATATAAATAAAAATATCTTATTAAGTCCACAAACCGGGAATAATGTCTCGTGTTGTGTTTATAGCAGACTCCTCACTCACATGTGCACTTGCAGTTTGGGCAACATTATACCTGCCATAGTGTCAACTCTTTACCTCCGTGTCGGATCAGTGGTTAGACTGGCATATTTGCCGATACTGATAGGACCCGATATGACAAATAAGTGCCGATCCGATACTTTTACGATACCGATACAGTATCGGGACATCTCTAATATATATAATACCTGATGATCATTATTTTAGGGTGGAAAAAACACGGCACTCCATCTTTAACATCAGCAAGAGTACACATGTTATACCAACAAAAATATGTATGATGGAATACCAAGGGTGAGACAGAAAATAGCAGCCAGGAGAATGAGACTAGCAGGCCACTGTCAAAGACAATATGAGCTGCCAGCCAGCAAGTTAGTGCTGTGGGAACCAACACACGGGCACCGGTCACGAGGACATCCCACATTAACACAATGTGGATGTACTCAAGAACGGCGCAGGAGCGCAAAGCACCAACGAGCTGGCCGGATGTATGGAGAACCGGGATGACTGGAAGCGACTACGATGGAGGGCCTGTCTGAGGACGACCTAGAGAGACATAGTATTATGTCTGGATGGACAGACATCGAGACATGTGGACGGCAGGGATGTCTGGATCCACCACCTCGTCCTTGTTTTGAACTGAAGGACACGTACACCTTCCAGGGAACATCCCCTAAACAGCATTGGGGAAACATCATAAAAAAAGTAAAGCGGTTCAAAGACGTAACCCCATTAGATAAGAACTCTAGCAAGGTTCAGAAAACGACCTCGTTGAAATTCTTCCCCCTGGAGATTAATTTATCTCAATCAGGCAGTTTGGTTTGCTCTGAGCATGTAAATAATGCAACAGGTCAGATGGCAGTGGGCTGCTGCTGGGTCAACTACAGTACCATCCATTAAAGACCAGCTGAAATGAAAAATACCTTTCTGACCTTTTTCATATACTGTTGTGTGCCAAACACCAAGAAATGAAAATAATAATATAATCAAAAGTCCAATCTTGATTATTTATGTCTCAAACAAAAGATGTCAATCATACCAACCAATTTCCAACCAATAATATCATGACACCTACTCGTCTATCAATCAACAGAGCCAAGATTAATTGGCATGATTCACAAACAACTCAAACGTGTTATAATATCAATATTTTAAAGTTAAACAAATAGGCTATGTTTGTGAAATAGAAGATACAGCAATTGTGTCATTTGATTATTTTTTTTTAACTTTGTGGTTCACTTCAAGCGGGGTGACATCCAGGCAGGTTATTCGACTCGCCATACCCAGGATGAGTGCTCATAGCCGGGTAAAAGAAGCACAGATGGTGGGTGTTTGAAGCTCAGTAGTAATCAATTATGAAGAACGATTTTACCATCTACTTGAGACAAACCAAACTATGAAACCAACATGTCTCTGTGTTACATGTATTCTTTATTGGTATGTTCCTTCTTATTTTCTTTTACTGCATCACGTGGAGTACTTCAGGGCTTTGTGTCTGGACTGATAATAATAACCAGATAATAAACTTTATGATTAAAGTGTGGATTATTTTGCAACAGGGTTAGAAATAGCTATACAAAAACAATGAAAGAAATAAAGCCTGCAGTCAAAATCATTAATACAAAACAAAATACAGTATAAAATAACTTACATCTGCCAGGTTGGCACAATAAGTGTAGCGCCAAGCATTACATTAGATAATAGACAGGGTAAAAAAAATGGGTTGCAAAATCGTGGGATAAAAACATTGCATAAAGTGTTAGAAGAGATTTTAAAGACTTAAAGGTATAGGGTAAGTGATGTTTTTTTTGGTTAAAACAAAACGTTTGTTTTTTGTATTCTGATAATGTAATCATTGCTATCAGTGTGTGTTCAGTAACAGGTGCATCCCTGACTGTCTCTCCACCTCTTTAATAACAGGTGTATCCTTGCTCATTTCTTTAATTAATTAATTCAATTTACTTAACAATTCCACTTTTGGAATCTGTACTTCATTAAATTTACTTAACAATTCCACTTTTGGAATCTGTATTCTGACTGAGTTCTCTATCCTGATTGGATAAAACGGGTATCCCGACCTGAAAATGCATTTTCTGTTTAATAAAAAGCTGGAGAGACATGGAGGCTCCTGTTATTGAATAAACACTCCATAGCAATGAGTACTATCACAATATAGAGCTTTTTAACACTTATCTTAACCAAAGAAAATCACTTACCCTGCCCTTACATCCTCAGGGAGGGTATCCTTTTTAGTGTAATAGTATTAGTTTACTATAATTAGATTAATACACGATAATCAACACTAACACTTTATTTACCCAAATCAAATCATAGTACAACATACGTATTCAATCAAAGCAAACGGCATAAACAATAAGTTTGCCTCTTCTACAAAAATAAAACGTACAAGTTAGTTACAACTTAAAGCTGCATTCTGTCGTGCGTGCCAAGCTGTCATTCTCTTGTATTATTTATTTCTCAATCTCATCACGGAGTAACCCGCACATCTCGGAGGACAGTCAAAGACGGGCACTGTCAGTAGACCAATCACAGGCAGGCGGGGCGTTACCATGCCTATGCTCGGACACAAATGGAATTCACCCAGGTGGGCAGGTGGGTTCAGAACTTTTTCTGAACCTTTTTTCCTGAATGGAATGTCTCTCTATAGGAAATGCTGTGCCATCTCCAGAACATGACGCTTAAAGGCGTAGTGAAACGGAAATGGTGGACATTTTATTTAGAAGTTTCAGACGGTTTCAAGTTGAAACACTGCTTTGAAGTTTCTGAACCAATCAGAGCGTTGCATCCTGTCAGGCGACGGTATATGCTACACGCAGTACGCATGGAGTGTGTTTGTTTACATGTCAGATGGTCGGCCAGCTGTATCAGTTTACTGATATGTGGCTTATTTCTACCCTATAATGTTTTCAGATACAAATTTTAGCATGATGATGCTTTAGCAAGTTGAAACCGAGTAATACACTGTCTGGAACTGAGGATTTCTGTAATCAGTAGCAGCTGTGCTGGACGGATGCGCACATATGGGTAATTAAACGGGTGAGCTTCATTTTTATTGGCTTTTATCGATGTGGGCCTCGACACGTTATCATCATTTTGATTTTTATGGACTTTTGATATAAAAATACACAAAAATGAGAATTTGCCCATTTTTTTGGCATCCATTGTTAGGTATGCCCATATGATGACCACGGATATGGTCTAAAATAGTGAAAAACCTATTTTTCATTTCACTACTCCTTTAATATGATGGTTGAGGTAGACGGTTAATATATGATTCATGGTCGTACATGCTCACCTTGTGCTTGATTTAGATTGTGTTTCGGATGAAGGTATTGGGGTGCCCGGAAATAGCAGATCTACAAGCACACTGTGGTCTGTTATAGATCGGATATTTTTGGGACCTCCTAATGCGGTGAAGTATATAATTCAGGCTTTAGTCACGTTGTCATCCGTTTTCGAATGTGGGATGACTTGGAAAATGAAATGCGTCAACTATATAATTTTCATGTCATGAAGCTATCCTCTCCTGAAAGAGCTCCAGATGCTATTATTGTACCATTGTATTGTATTTGTTCGGGGGTTTATCAGCCCAGACATCGGTCTGTCATGCTTGATGTGAACGCAACAACAGGAGATAGGCCTACAGCATACAGAGGACTCATCCTCCTTCTGTGTCGCTATTTCAATTTGCACTTTTGCCTTCTCTCTTGCTCCATTTTGTTCTGTCTGTCTGTCCCTCTCTCTCTCCCTCCCCCCCCCTCTCTCTCTCTCTCTCTCTCTCTCTCTCTCTCACACACTCTTTCAACAGAAGTTTTAGTGGTCATTGATCCTCTCTCTCTCTCTGTTCCTCCCACCTTCCTGTGCCCCCACACACAGGAAGGGTGGGGGGAGGACGTCAAGGATGTCGATTTCCTCCCTCAGTTCATCAGAGAGAGAGAGAGAGAGAGAGAGCAATGTAGCGTGTCTCGTGGACGTGTTGGAGGGGGGGGGGGGGGGGGGGGGGGGGGGGGGGGCGATGGGTGCATCTCGCCGATATGATTATCCCTGGGTGTCGATACAAAGGGGAGGCGTGGAACCAACCCCCCCCCCCCCCCCCCCCCCTCCCCCCCCCCATCTCCTCCTCTCCGCTGAGCTGGAAAACGAATTGCTTTGACCTCGTCAAACCTGCGGAAGCGTCTCCCCTCGCTAATTAAGATTGAGCGGAGAGAAGTCATCAGCGCGCTGGAGCCCACCATTTTTTTTGGGGAGGGGGGGGGGGGCTGAGGCTAATCAGCGCTCACTTCACCGCCGTTGACTGTTATTTATCACGCACACACGCAGCCCTGCATGGCAGGTAGGATTAAAAAGAGGGACGCGCCTTTCGCCTGTGTTTTATAATCATAATATTGGATTTTCTCTCATAAAAGTGAGGAGACTCTGTCCGCCCGCCCGCCATATACCCTCTCCGTCCTCGTCTTGTAGCACTGGCTCGTTTCAGTCACATGCTAAAGGGAATGATGTCCCAATAAGGCCTCGTTATTCCCAATTAAATCCCTAACATCCATCATAAAAGGCCATTGTAAACCATGCCACAGTACCATTATACTGTAAGACTCCTGTTAATGCTATGTACACAGTCAGATAGAGTGTTGTGTGTGAGCGTGTGTGAGACGAGTATGAATGTGCGTGCGGCTGGGTCTGTACTGTATATGTGTCTTGACATAATACTGATAAGTGTGCATGGTAGGCCTACTGATAAAAAAAGTAAACACACAAACGTGCATGCACCACACCACACACACACACACACACACACAGAGCTTGTCACTGTCTGAAAGCCAGCACAACACACGAGCCGCAGTATTTTCGCCTGGTTTAATGAAGTCAAATCCCTTCATGCCCAAACAATACTCTTACACACCTCTGCCAGGTGTCGGGTGCCAGGACCCTTTAGAGGTTATGTTGTAATTACAGTTTTAAACACAGGGACACTGCAGGGCCCTTTTGAGACGTGACTATAGCCAGAAATCGTAGTAAAGCCTCATGTATACACTCACTCTGCTCCGCGACAGTACGGCTCACCAAAAAGAACGGATCTACAAGCTAACAATGCATTGCGTTAAGGCTGCACAATATATCATTATCGTATCGTTATCGAGGTATATGAACATGCATGCACAATATCAGTATCGCAAATCAGGCAACGGTATCGCAATTATTATATCGCCAATAATATTGATATATGTGAAAGGTTGGAGTTGCATGCATGGAGTTGCATGCTCTACCAGACTGCTCGAACAATTGAAAACACTAAACAAGCTAATAAGTACATGTTGATGCAAAGCTTTTGTACTTTTACTCAAGGGCATTTTGATTTGGGACATTTACTTGTAACGGAGTAGTTCTACATTGCAGTATTAATAATTAATACATTATGTCAAACATGTGAGTATACCTTTTCCCATCACTGTGTGTGTTATCCACCCTGCAGATGCAGAGAGAATCCCCCACCCCATTCTATTCCTCTTCACCTCTTTTCCATGAGCAAAACATCAATATAAAATAGAAACACGCAGCGATCACGCCAGGAATCCCTCGAACGCCCAGAGAGTTGTAATAATCTCTTCTCTTCTTTACACTCTTCAATCCCCTAATGCGTTCACTACAAAACCAAAATTTATGTAATCCCCGCGATGCATACTCATCACATCCACATGAGGGCAGACAAACCGTGCATTTTCTCCCGTTTTTCCTCCTCTCCAAAGTATGGAAGGCACCAGTGTGGATTTCGTCGACCAAAACTAGACAAAAAATGTTCACCATAGGCCGATAAATTAATGGCAGGGTGGTAACTAGGTGCAATTTCCCATTGACAGCCCGCAGATCCAAACAGAAAAGGCCTATCTCACCAACATTGAAAAGCTTGAATTATCCTCTTTCTAACTGTAACGTGTTTCATAGAAATCCACTGTAGACATGTTATGAGCTACTTTCTTTCCTTGCAGGTGATTATTTTCCTAAATGTTTGAGTTTGGAAGTGCTCGTTAGACATCACTCAACCGCCCTGCACCACCTGATTGAATTTACAATTTACAGTTACAATTTTGGCATTTAGCAGACGCTCTTAATCCAGAGCGATTTACATTAAGCAAGAACAAAACATGGCGATACATCATAGTGCTATATGTCTACATAAAATGCTATCTAAGAGGTGGGTTTTTAGACTACGGCGGAAGATTGGGAGTGAGTCTGCAGTTCTGATTGTAATGGGCTAGTGCATTCCATAGTTTTGGAGCCAGAAGGGAGAAGAGTTTGGGACGTGTGGACCGTTGCCCCAGTGTTTTTTAGAGAAGGTACTTCCAGCTTCCCTGCGTTGACTGATCTGAGTGCGTGGGAGGGTTTGGTTTGATCACATGTGCAAGATATGGGGGAACCATATAGTTTTGCTTTGAATGCTAGCATTAGAGTTTTGTATTCTGATACTGGCATTTCAAAGCAGCAATTTGCACATTATGCAGTAGGCAGCAGGATGTTGCTTTAGCTTACTGATAACGACCGCTTCCAAACTCTGACGGCAAGATGGCCGCAGTCTGCAAATGGTCAATATCGTCAAGGGCAGGTTGGGAATGGCTGAATTAGGCTATACTCCATCTCAGTATACTGATACTGAAGTGTGCACAGAATGGAATATTCATATTCCTTATTGTACAATCTGAAATGAGCATACACTAATCTGCTTTGATGGAATCCGTATCCATCACATACAGTATAGCACAGTGTGTGGAGTTATAGCAGAGTTGCTAATCAACATATGTGAGGAGGGTTGTGTGTTATTAATGAAGCGAGGCTGCTGTTCGCTTGGCAGATTATGATTGCAAGCTCCATGTGTTCTCAGCTAATCACCGCCAGCTAAATGGGACTCTGTGCTATAGCCTGTATGTTTGTATGCGTGTGTGCGTGTGTGTCTGTGTGCAAGCAAGCATGCATACATGCATGAGAGTGTGTGCGTTAATCGTGTATAACAAACGTCAATGATGTGGAAAAACGAATCTATATCATTGCAGCAACGTAGAAAGCCATACTATTAAGTAAGGATAATGAACAGCAAGGTGGTCATTATTGTGAAATAACAGCCCGGCAGGGTGATATACTGTAGGAGCTTCACAACCATAGAGGAGAAGAGGGGATTCCACTGCACAGACAAACAAACTATATCTATATCTATATATCTATATCTATCTATCTATATCTATATATCTAGAGAGAGAAAGAGAGAGAGAGATTTCATTGCTTCTGCCAAAAAATAAATATATAGCCTACAGTGTAATTATAATATGTGGGCATAACATAACTTCTGTGGCCTAGATTAGCCTATACATTGTATATGTCTCTAATTACAACACTTTCACATACTGAAGTTTCCTGCAATGTCATTTTAGGTTGGGTAAAAAAACGGCAAAGATATTCAAAGCATGTAGGGCATACATGGTTAAGCAATACAATATTGGGGGTCAAATCGTTTCATATTAGTTAGTTGCTGCGAGAGTGAGGTCTAGCCAACACCAACTCGGGATTCCTGGATCGCTGCCCTCCACATGTACCAATCCAACATCAGGTTTTTGAGCTCTGCAGTGTTGTTAGCCAAGCTGCGGTGCGCAGCACGTCTAGGTGGTACGCTTCTTTCCCCTCCTGGCTTTGCCCTGGGTTGGCTCCCATAGGGTCAATTTACTTCTAAAGTTCTGGGTGCCTGACGCAGTGCCCCGCCAGCCTCATCCTTCTCTCTCTGACTTTGTCCGTGACCCGTGGTAGGTCCCCATAGAGGTCCACATTTCTGATGCGGTCCGTCCATGTGACACCTAGTGCCATTCGTAGCATTCTTGTGTAGACTCCATCCAGGGCTTTTTCCTGTTGTACTGTGAGGGTCCATGTCTCGGCCCCATACAGCAGTACTGACTCCACATGCCGTAGCTATGAACAGCCGCCTCTTAAGGTCTTCTCCCATATCTGATTTCCACACTCTCCTCATCCCGTGCAAGGCTTTCCAAGCAAGTGCTCTTCTAACCTTCAGATCCTGTTCAGTTGAGGCAGTCCAGGCCCTAAGGTACTTGAAGTCCTCGACTGGTTTGAGCACTGTCCCATCTACAGAGGCAATGGTTTTGTCCTCGTTGTTGTTAGGGAGATGTTGTCTGCATAGTCGAGGCCAGTGACCATGATGGGGTGTACTCACCTTGACTTCCTCAGGACCAGAGTGAAACCCAGAGCTTCCTCTCTGCCATTGATTGCAGATCAATTGCAGATTGTCTCAGTGCATGATCCATCGCCACAACAAACAGGGGGCAAGAGTGTCACCCTTTAGGATGGAAAATGGTCCAAAAATAAACAAGCTGTCTTGGCGATAGTCAGGGAGGTATCTCTGTATCGTTTGCGACAGTCAGTCATTCATATATGATACAGTCTGTTTCTAGCGAAAATGTAACTAATTCAGTAGCAGTAACAATAGCGTTTTCTCTCAGTCAGTCGATTCTTCATATCCATATGAGTGAAACGGCCAGTTCTTATATGAGGCGATCTAAAATTCCCCTATGGGGATTACAATGCAAATAAAAAGTACATGAACCTGTGGCACCCTCCACCGATATTGACGTCAGACTTCGGTACTCTATAGTGTATGGCCTAAAAACAAACGTACGTAATGTTCACATATATGTATGTATAAAACATATTCAATATAATAATCACTGTATATAGAATACCATATACAAAACACAACATAGTAACCCGTTCCGGTATGTAATCCCTGAATATATAAAATATAGCATCTAAAAATATAACATGCACCCACACACTAATTCACATGATGCAGGTGCAGTATGACCCTGCATAGTACTGTATGTGTGTGTGTGTGTGTGTGTGTGTGTGTGTGTGTGTGTGTGTGTGTGTGTGTGTGTGTGCGGCATGCGCCTGTGTACCTGTGTGCATGTGCACGACCATGCATGTGTGCCTGTGTGCATTTGCCTGCGTGTGACGTGTGCGCGTGTGACCGAGTACAGTATGCCTTCTTGTGCAAGTGCAGGTGCACGTGCATGCATGCTTAGTGTGCGTGCGTGCGCAGCGTGCCAGTATACGAGCAGAGGCTGTGCTAGGCGCCTTTCGCTAATAGGTTTCATGGTTTGGTGGCTCTGCTCCAGCTCTCTAAAGGTAATATGTCACACTCTGCGTCCGCTGGCCGTGTGGTCCGGCTCGGCTCTGCGCCTCCCCTCTCCACTCCATCACACCATATCCCTCAGCATACAGACTGTTGTTCCCCCGGGGACCCGTGCACACACGCCTGGACGAGACCGCATGCACTGTCTGGCAGGCATTACGAACCACTGGATATATATATATATATATATATATATATATATATATATATAAGAATATACAGTAGGCCTACTGTTTGCCAGGCTCCCACGCTGCATGTGTGTGTGTGTGTGTGTGTGTGTGTGTGTGTGTGTGTGTGTGCCAGAGCGCACCAACCTGGGGAGAGCATCAGACTGACCTCATGCTTGCCTCTGCCTTACTCAATAACTATAATAATTATAATAATAATAATAATAATAGATTTAATTTGTAACGCACTTTACATTCGTTACAATCTCAAAGTGCTACAGTGAGCAAATGCAACAAAACTATAAAAACATAAGAAGCATTACTCCATTAAAACCTCTAAGAAAACACAACAATATAAAACAAAAGGGCAAGCTATAAAAACGCTTTGTTAAAAAGGAAAGTCTTAAGTCCTCTCTTAAATGATACAACCAACTGTGGTGCTCTCAGGTGGGTGGGGAGGGTGTTGCACAGTTCGGGGGCGACCGAGCAGAAGGCCCGGTCACCCATGGCGACCGGGCAGGAATGTCTTAATGTGCATTGACCTTCAAGTGGAAGACTTTAACGAGAGAATGCGAGGCCTCAACAGCCAATGTCGCATTGTTTCTAAATCATGATGTCTTCACAATAAGCTCTGTTAATGTTTTCCTATCCATGTCGTAACTGTCTCTTTCACTGAATGTTAGGCCATTGTCACATGCATAACAGTCTAGTACTCTCTCGCCATAACTGTGTTCATATTTTCTGTACGTACTTACTTTTTGGTAAGTGGGAACCACTTAACCATAGACAAAGGCTAGATGGCTCAAGGTGGAGTATCTGACGTAGTTCACCAGGCGGCCAACTTGCCTCAGGGCTACAGAGTACAGTATGTAACTCCCTCAAATCTTGACGGATTTACAAACGGGTTGGTTTATTACAAACGTTGTCAACGTGGCTGGATGCTTATATGCTTTGTTTTTATATGAACGTCGGATAAAAGCATATAAGTATGCGGATGTTTATAACAAACCAAACCGTTTGAAAATCGGTTGAAAATTGAGCAAGTTATGGTTATTTAAAAAGTACATGCCCATAGACAAAATGTTATGCTGCCCCAAGGTAAGATGGCCGCCACATAGCGACGTCGCTCTCCATTGGCCAGAGCGCAGGTGAGCCATCTAGCTTTCTTATATATATATCTATGCACTTAACTCTATCCCTGCTGGCACTTATTTGTCATGAACTGCCACACTTTAAGCCGGCGTGGCGTCTTTATGAGGACGGAACCATCGAAATTGAGTCACTTGCACACACACAGAAGCATATCAGTGGTGCACCCTACATCTTTGTGTGGTGATCAAAACAGCTGGAACGCATCAGCTTGGTAGCCATTTATTTGTATTCACCTACAAAAACATGCCGTTTCGTAGGATCACCTCAATCTGAGGGCAATTTCAATGGATTGAGTTTTTTCAGTTCCCTGTTGGTGGCAATGGTGGGGCATCGCCACCACCACAGGTAATGTGTGATTCTGATTTTAATCTCAGATTTGACCAGATTGTAACTGTCCTTGATCAGGTGTACAGTTCTGTGAGGCTATACTTCACCACCATTTGAAAGTATAATACCAATTAAAACATTCATTGTGGCCCAGGCGGTGGCGTAACCGTCTGGGCACCCGACTGGTTATCCAGTCGCAGTGTGCCGCGGGTTAGACTCCCGAGCCCGACACGGCCTTTACTGCATGTCATCCCCCCATCTCTCTCCCGTTTCCTGTCAGCCTACTGTCTGTCCCTTCAAAAACCAATAAAAGGTGTAAGCCGCAAAAAAAATATCTTAAAAAAAACAAAAAAAACATTCATTGTAATGTTCAGACATATCTTATTTATGCTGTTTATATAGCAGATACACAAGCTTTAGTTTCAACATTGTGTGATGCTTCTGGATCAGATATTTTGCCGTGCTACATCATGCAGTATGAAGTATACGGTACAGTACTGTGAGAGGAGGAACAAAGTCTCTTGAACATAATGATGTGTGTTGCTGTGTCAGACAAAGGCTGTGTGCTGTCTCCTCTCTGGCTTTGAGTACATCAGCATTTCAACTTTGGTCTCAAGGCATGCAGGCATACAGTCTCTACTAATTATAGTTGCCTAGTAACCGAGTAATCAACAATGTAGATACATCTACATTGTAGATGGTGAAATAGGGGGAAAAGTGTGGATAAATGGGACCGCAAAATGGGGTAATATTTCCATTTTTCCCACAAACGTTTCTGCAGGGTCTTTTCTGACCAGAGTTCAATTTAAAATTGTATTAGATACATTTTCTGTTGGATCGATTAAACTACTATTTAATTTGATGTATCCTTGATTGTATCAATCATTGTACCCCTATGCCCAAGTACTGTAGGCCTATATATGTCAGAATTTGCATCCTCACTGAATGGAGTTTCAAGTTTCAATGCTGATTGTAGTAACTATATGTCCTCTGTTTAGACAAATACCTCTGTAAAGGGGATGTTCTCCTATTCACACTTGTGATTAGTCGAAAAAATATCGTAACCAGGGGAAATAAATCTGACGGATGTTCTGGCCCGACTCTTCCGCCGATGCCGTCTCTGCCTTAGGTTGTGACCAGGCTTTTCTGTTCGCATATGAGTAAGGCTGGGACCGAGGCTAGTGAGCATGGCATGCCAAAAAAAGTATTCCCCTCGCTAGCACCCCACTCTCCATGGTGTTGTGCCCCATGGAACAATGGAACAGGAGCGCACACCAGTGTTGATTTCGTCGACTAATAGGCCTACTATACGACAAAAAAGATGTTCGTCGACTCCTTTTTTTGACCGACGAAAACTAAACGGAAACTAAATGAAAACTAAGCTAAGACTAAAACTAAGACTAACTATATTGACAATTTCGTAAACAAATTAAAAACTAGACTAAAATGTTAGGGACTGGTGGACAAGAGATCCAGTATAAGTCATTTTACAATTTTCAGCAAGTATAAAATTGCAACGGCATCAAGGCCCGACAAAAAAAAAAAAGTCGACTAAATCAACTGTAGATTTAGTGGACTAAAATCTCATGATATTTAGTCGACTAAAACTACCCAGTGGTGATGGAGGTGCTCACCACAGGAGATTTCTAACTGTGTAAAAGAGAGGAGGTTGCACGGCTCGTAGCGAGTAGCCACCATGCGATAACGTTTTTGTTTTGTTTTTAGAAAGACTCCAATGTGTCGACACCAGTCTTCTTCAGGGTTTGATAGCTATGGAGGATTTAGGAGACTTAGGACAAAGGTGAACCACTCATCAGGGAGTGTACTCAATTGGGCCAACAGAAGTATAAAAATGTATAGGTCATGCAGAATTATTTTTCAATGAGTATTAGGATATAGTTTAAACATGAAGCACCAGATACAAAGATACAAACGGAGGGGAGAAATCAAGTCTGTCTGCATGTGAATCCTTCCCAGCTGAAACTGTTTAGTCAACAGCTTCCCACCATAGTCACATCAAACAGGCACCTGCACTCGGAGACTAACTTAATAATCAATATTAATCAACTGAAGTGAATTGCAAGACAGCTGTAACATAGGCCCTTTTAATATGGGAAAGGTGAATAATCTGCTTTGTCTTTCTATGCGACAATGGTCAATGTCCATGTGCAATTTCAGATCGATTGAGAACGACCATGGAACGGTAGGCCTACAAATGTCCCTGTCTGTCTGCCGATTGGTCATTGTGTCACTGTAGCATGCTTATAGTGCTATACGCTGTGGAAATGTGGACTTATTCTTTAGTTTTGGGTCTGCAAGGCTAAATGTCATCAAATGTGGACATATTCTTTAGTTTTGGGTCTGCAAGGCTAAATGTCATCAAATGGTTGTCTCTCTCTCTCTCTCTCTCTCTCCATCTGAGCTCAGGTCCAGCACAAGAGAAGAAGTAGACAATTAGAAATACCTGTCGATCAATTAACCCTGGCACAGCATGCAGAGCCCAAGTCACACACCACTGCCACAGTCAGCCTGTCAGTCAACTAAGAGCCGATAGAGCATATAGGCTGTCTTTCCAGGCTCTGGCCGTGACAAGTACAGATTCCATAGCCCGTGGCGAAAATCCCAATAAACAGCTTACGTTTGGGAGAAAAGTGACAAATCACTCCCTGCATTGCCAATGATCAATGCCCATGAGCAATGAATGACTGACAGTCACTTTTCACTTCATTTTATGTTATTATCTATTAGCTCTAATTACTTTCTTAATTCACACCCTGTTTAAGCTTGTGATACAGATGGATGTATGCAAATTGTTGCACCCCAAGACCACATTAAGGCTCAGGGCCCAAATCTCGAGAGGGGCCTGACGAGTCGACCAGCAAGCGCTAATCAATCATACTCTTTCTATTTTCACCACAAACTGTGACAGTCTTTTTTTTCCATCCTGCGTGTGTGTGTGTGTGTGTGTGTGTGTGTGTGTGTTGGATTCAAGACTAAGGCGAATGGTAAATTGGACATTAAAGCCGCTGGATTCGGTGTGCGGTCTGACTGGATGGATCTTAATGATCTATGCCAGCGATCAGGATTACAGTTAAAGTGGGTGGCGCCTGATACAACAACTGCTGCGCTGAACAACAGCATCATCATAGATCCGCGTGTCCGTGCATGTGCGACCTACGAGCAGGACGGTGCGCACCATGAACTGTCAATCAAATCCGCGACCGCAAGAGCCACCATTCTAGGAATGAAGCGATCAGAAAGTGCACAACACTGGACCAGTCTGAGGCTGCAGGGAAAACTGGCTCTCCTTCCCTTTGCAAACCACTCATTATCACACTCTATACTGTCAAATAACACCATAGGTGAGGACATTCTCATTTTCACTATTAAAGCCCGTTTACAGGTGTTGCCGACCAAGTTCAACTTGGCAACCTGGTACCCATCAGCACATGACCCACACTGCATCCTACATCCAGTACCACATGACAAAGAAACAGTCGCACACATATTAAATGGTTGCAGCCACTATAAAGGACTGTACATTGCCAGACATGACCGTCTGGTGGACCTGGTCTCAGACAAGATCAGAGGAGTACAGGACAGGACAACAATAATGTATAAACACAGCACTGTAAAAATAGACTGGTTTGATCACAATGACACGCATGCCAATTCACTACAAAATATTCCAAATACCCCAGATATTGTGTTCATCAATGAAATTTGAAAAACTGTTACTATATTTGAAATAGGCTGCCCATTTGATTTGTATATGGACACTTGCTTTACATCCAAACTTATGAAATATCAGCTTCTGGTGGAACGTATTATGGCCTTGGGATATAACTGTCAACTTATTGTCCTTGTATTTGGAAGTCTGGGCCATGTCCATAAACTTGTGCTCAGGGGTCTGCAATTGGGTGTATTGTTAAAAACAAATGCAAAAAAGCTGGCTAAATACTGTTCTGTCTCAGCTACTATGGGCAGTCTGTCTGTCTGGAGAAGGCGTTGTTTCATTTATCCCTAGGTGGCTTAAAAAAAACAACAAAAAAAACATCCTGTCTAGTAGTGTCAAGTAATAGTATGTAAACAATGTGCTATATATATTTTTTTCTCTTATTTTCCCTCTGTGTGTTAAGCATGTGCAGCAGCTATATCTGGTTGGACCATATAATGTATAACCTAATTCTGATCAGTGTTTGGGTCTATTGTATTACGCCTCTTGTGCAGATCCAAATAAAATAATTCAAATGTGTGTGTGTGTCTGTGTGTGTGTGTGTGTGTGTGTGTGTGTGTGTGTGTGTGTGTGTGTGTGTGTGTGTGTGTGTGTGTGTGTGTGTGTGCGCGAGTGCGTGCATGTGTGCGTGCGCGTGTGTGATTGTTGTCTTGGCTTGTATCGCTCACTGTTATGGTCCAATTATATTTTAGGCCGGTCGGCTACATGGGTTGCCTGGCTTTGACAGCTTCAGATCTGCTGAGCTATATTCTGCGATTCTGATCTAGCTTGGTCTAGTGAACTATTCGCCTCATGGCAGCAGCTAGTCTGTTGGATGTCAACAACAAAAAAGAAGAAAAAAATATTGCGAGTTTTTTTTTTAAGTCCCGTTGGTCAAACCCGAAACGAGATCCAGCATGGGACAACATGTCATCTGACTCGCATGTCTCTAGAAAGAGACCGGGACATGGCATCTGTGTAACCATTTATTTATATATATTATTATTTTGAGTTGAGGGTCTGCAGCCAAATACATATCATTTTGAGAGTCCTTGACATGACCGCCACAGATATAGCCAGAAAACCTTTAGATTTAGACAGTTTTCCTTTATTTATTTTTTTCTTTAATGAGCCCCAGGTCTTAATGCGTTATGGGTAGTGGAATTCACTGATGTTATTGTGGACTTCTCAGCTGGAGAAAACAAGAACGTAGAGCGATCGGGTAAGATAGGCTATAAGGTTTAATGAAAGTTCTCACCAATTGCTTTAAGTCTAATGCTGGTGTGCCACGTTTAGGCCCATCATTGTGTAAATCACGTGGACTTGCATGTACCAAAAACAAAAACATAATTGATTTGAGTACACCAGTGTCGACTAAAACTAAGGCGAAAAATGGTCATCGACTACCTTTTTTCCACTGACGAAATGGAAACAAATAAAAACTAGACTAAAATGTTATAGGGACTAGTGGACAAGAGATCCAGCATAAGTCAAACTCATTTTACACTTGGTTACATGCTGAAAATAGCAGATCTACAAGCTCACAACACGTCACAGCGCGACACGTTGTGTGCTTTGTATATCTGCTATTTTCAGCAAGTGTAAAAACATTCATTACGACGGCATCAAGGCCCGCCAAAATGCATTTGTCGACTAAATCCCCTGTAGATTTAGTCGAAAACTATTCAAGAGACTAAAAACTAAAATCAGTTTGCTGCCAAAAACAACACTGGAGCACACAAGGATGATGTGGTCTTACTTCGTCTTTCATGCCCTATACGCAGGAGTCGAACCTGGATCCGCCTCTCTAGCGCAAAGAAAGTTTACTTGGTTTGTTTGAGAGAATGCAAGAGCAAATGCAATACTCCTTGTCAGCCAGTAGCGGTCCTATTGAACATTTGAACTCTGTTTACTTCAGAGTTTGTAGTTTCCTGCTGCCTCTTGCATTATGTGCTAATTATAAACAGGTGGTACACAGGGCAGGTGAGTGATATCTAACGAGCACTTCCAAACTCCAGCACAAACTCCAGCACAAAAATAATCACCTGCAAGGACACAAAGTAGCTCATAACATGTCTACAGTGGATTTTTATGAAACAAACACTTTGAGGATAGAAAGAGAATATCAAGCTTTCCGTACAGCTGTAATGTTGGTGAGTTTGACATTGTTTAATACAATTAGATAGGACTTTTCTGTTTGGATGAATGGGCTGCCATTGGAAGTTGCACCTAGGTAGCACCTTGCGATTAACTTATATGGTAAGATGGCCGCGGTCTGCATATGGAGAATACTGTATCCAACCACACGGTCTACATTTCTTAACAGAAGCTGGTCAAAGCCATGGAGTCTATGGTTTTATAATCCGGCTGTTAGTTTACCTAAACTGCTGCACACTTCAGAGCTACCAGACGTGGCTTTGTTTACATTGGCTTTCGAATGCAACACTCAAGATTATTCCAGACAACAATGGGCTTTAACAAGAGCTTGCAAACTAATCCGTGATTTACACTTGAGTCACAAAAAATAACATTGTGCTATGATTTATTCTATTAAAATGCATTGTAAATGAAACATCATCACATACATCTCTGCTCATAAATGATACTGTATGTCATTTCCGTCTCTTTGAAATGCGTTCATTCACCGTCAAGCTTTGGGACTGTTTTTTCTTTTTTTTTTGTTGCTTGGGGAAGCGGCTTGAAGCTGTCACCGCTCGCACAGCGATAACAACCTGGGAGGAGAGTGACACCTTGAGAGTGACACATGAAAAGGAATCAAATTCTCCCCGGAGCCAACTGTATGGAACTGATATAGGTTTCCCCCGTTTTTTCTCTCCGGCGCAAAGCAGCCAATGCATTAACTTATTCAAATAGGGGGTCAAGTCATAGTGTTTGAGAGCAGACCTGTCCCAAAGAGCACAGCGGAGGGAGAGAGAGAGAGAGAGAGAGAGAGGGATGGGTGAAGGGACAGAGTGACAGGGTTGAGGGGGGGGAAATGAAGCGATTGTACTCTGGAATTAATGCCTTTTAATCTCTTGCTTCTCAGCCATTGAGTGTTAATGAAAAAGTGGAAAAGCGACGGACAGAAGGAAATAGTTTAGCCAGCGACTGAATGCAGTATTGGAAAATGAAAGCACTGACTCATTGACCTAATCTGAGCAGACTGGATCCAAGACTTCATTTGAACAGAGCCTTTATGAAACCTTCAACCGAGGGTCATCATCTCCCCCGGCTGTCCACTACACACTTTAGTTTTCCATTTTTAGTTATTTGGGGGGGGTTATGAGTATGACTCCATCATGCAGCAGACAGCCACGTGAGAGAGGCGTTATATGTTTGGGATCGTCTGTCCGTATTTATGGATGTTGAGGGAATTTCATGACATTTTTGTTATGAATCTCCACTCGGACTCAAAGATGAACTGTGGTCAAAAGATTCAAAGGTCAAGGCCACGTCACATTTAAATTCTCCACTACATCTATACGAGTCCGGACAAACTCGGCTGTGAACGACAACTGGTTTGGTGGAGATATAATGTATATATATATATATATATATATACACCGGCACAACTGTGATGCCGGATTTCTAGATATTTCTTCCTTACATAGCAGACTTGACATACAGAAAACAAAGGGCAAATAGAGGAGAGACATGCGAGGCAAGAACTGCAGTCATATTGTACTGTAACTCAGGTCCTCGTGACTCACCAGCGACTAACTGACTGAGCCCACCAGGCTTCAACACGACACACTTTGCAGTTCTACTATGGCAGGGAGCCTGTGTCTTGCTCTCCATGCCATTATGTCAGGCCATATGTTTGAAATACATATGCAAACTTGACAAGGAGTCTAATAACAGTGGCCTCCCTCTCCGATATTTGAAAATACCGCACCGTAGCGCACTCGCCTATTAGTTTGCATTGCACAGTGCGCGCCCATAACGAACGCGCCCATAGCTACCGATAGTTGCGGTATAGCTATGGGCTACCACAACACATTACTATGAAAACCTGCAAAAAATGAAGGCCCGGCCCACCTGGGCCCTCATCAAACCCTGTACACTCAAGACACTGCCCTCACTGCCACCCTTAGATCTTCATATATGGAACTGACCTGTTCTGACATTCCATATGTTGATCTGACCTAACCAAACCCTGTACACTCAAGACACATTCCATATGTGGCCAAACCTCATCAAACCTTGTACACTCAAGACACACTCCATATATGGCCAGTACAGAATTAATTCCATATGTTGATCTAACCCCATGCCAAAGCTCCAGCACTCGCCCAGCCCTTGAGGGTGAGGTTGCTTCTCGTCCTCAGGGTGTCTTACTGGTATTTAAGCTACTACACGTGTAAAGTTTGTGAACCACGTCACACAAATCATAATGTGTTCAGAGGTGAAGCTGTATAGAGGCTGGCTGCTTGTGTGCATGATATTCTACTCATTGACCAAATTATGATCTGATACATTATATGATACAATATTGGTGTTTAGTATGCATATGTTCAACTATGATTCACCCTTTCACGTAACTCAACTCAAGTTTCACTTTCCACCACATATTTATATTTCCGGCTGTCATGGCTGGAGGTGCTCCTGTTTTGTGACTTCACGCACATGCAACATGTATGAACATGCTCTTACACACGTTAATCACATGAGCTAGCTGCCACTGATCTGCTCTTGAGGGCATATCATAAATGCAGGAATAGTTATGGCAACGCAAGACATTATGTAACAAACACAGTACATAGTACAAAATCATCTCACTTTATCTGTGATCCTTCATTAGGTGGAGATCAGGATGTTGAGATGTGGCCGATTTGGAAGAACAGTTACCTGACATGAAACACAACATACATGTCAACAGGGCTGTGTGCAGTATTGTCCCCTTCAGCCAACATGTCCCTTAACCCTAACCCCAACGCCAAATCGTAAACTGAGGAAACATAGCCTACTGACCCTCGTTGCGTCCGTGTTTTGCGATTGTCTTATGCAAGTCATTTAATACACACGCAAAGGAAATTAAGCAGATGTACAAGCTCACAATGTGTCACTATTCTTGCTATTCGTCTTATGGCGAAGTAGTATAGCGCGCCAGTGGTCAACAGCATAATTAAATTGGTCGAATCCAGTCGGAAGGTAAAAAGTGAATGACTCAGCTACCATCAATGTGTTCAGACAATGTTCCCTTGCTGAAGACAAGCTTGATGTTTCCATCTCTCTCTCTCTCTCTCTCTCTCTCTCTCTCTCTCTCTCTCTCTCTCTCTCTCTGGGAGCTATAGGTCCCATGCTGTGCGGCAGATTGAAGACGCCGCGCTCTTTCGGGAATCAACTGCTTGGCTAGGTAATTTGGCTAATGGACTAATCTCAGCTAAACTTTTGTAAATGAGGGTTTTATGAGGTGACTCTGGCAAAGAAGCATTTCACCAATGTCATGGATGATAAACATGCAATTGAGCAATCACATTGAGCTGAACACTGTACCCGGGCACCGAGGGGGAATGGGACTCGCATGCCCTTATATCACTCCGTGGCAATAATGACTATCTCTGGTACGAATATGCAATCTCAATTTAGTTCATGCCACGTAGTAAATCACTGAAATTGTGTTCATATTATTGTTACAGTCTGTGTGCTGAGTACAGCCTGCTTTCTTTCAAACTGTGCTGCCGTAGGTACTTCCTTTGTGAGAAATGCTCGCTTCAACTCAAAATCACTTTAACTGTCACAAAATGTCCAGGTGTACAAGAGAGGATGAAAATACTTTTAGTGTAAGGTAACTGAATTGAAGTTATACACAAATAAGAATAAAAACAGAGGTAGAGGTAATAACAAAATTAATCAAATATATAAAAGTATCTAATACAAGTTGTCAAACAGCAGCAGACATCAAATATGCATGTGTGGGAAATGGGAATTGGCTCACAGTCATAATAATAAAATCCTAGTAGCAGTGTAGAGAGCAATATAATGGACCCCACGCACGCACGCACTCACGCACGCATAAAGATGCATTTGGAGGACATGGCATTTGAATCCTGTATTCACTTGTTTATGCACAAATATAATGTAAATAGACATTTGCACACACATACTGCACAGTATGTGTCTCAGTTTAGGCGGCCTCAGTTTAGGTGGATCACCACCCATCACCACCTGCCAGGCAGACCAGGCATACTTCATTAATTGGTGGGCGTGTCCACATCAAAACGACATTTTAACAAATAATGTACACTTTTTTTAATCCAGAGATATGGATTTTTTTAGCTATATGATTAAAACAAAAATAGGTTTTGAATATTTCACCGTATACAATTAATCTAGAATATATCGAGGTTTCTATTTTCTTTCTCATTATATTATAGAAGGAAATTAACGTTAACATGATATTCAAGCTCTGTACATATTTACTGTGCAGACAGTTTTTTCCACATTATTTTAACATCCAGCATTTAAAATGATGTGCTGCCCTGACTTTAACATAACTATACCATACAGATTGGACATGACAACGTTTTATTCCATGGATTGCACCTTTAAATCACAATGATGCTATCACTTTTGATGGTATCCGGAGATACCGTCTCGCCGCGATTTAGTGAATTTTAGTTTTACTTCACCTTAATTTAAATTGCATTGAATTGAGAGAGAGAGAGAGAGAGAGAGAGAGAGAGAGAGAGAGAGAGAGAGAGAGAGAGAGAGAGAGAGAGAGAGAGAGAGAGAGAGAGAGAGAGAGAGAGAGAGAGAGAGAGAGAGAGAGAGAATAGCTGTTTAAAGTTAACACTAGAGAAAGTAGGAATGCTAAAAGTTTAAACCCCAAAGTACCGAAACAATGCAATTCATTAGTAAACAATTCCTGAAATGGTAGGCCTACTTATCATTGGTATTCACATACTCATCTTTTTATCATCATCTAGCTGACAATTTAATTGCACAAAATAATTTGATCACTTTGGAAATGAACTATACCATCTGTGAGTTTGACATACTGTACTACACTGATGAAGACAGCATGTTAGCATAACGATGAAGACATTGATGAAGAATTTTCGCCCTGGCGACTTGGTTAACTGGCGAGTTCTCCGGTATCCCTTTTGACACACGCTCAGCCAAGAAGTGGAGAGTAAAAGACATAAGCCGTGCTACGACAGGGCAACAATAATTATAACACCGGAGCATGACCATTATGAGATTATGAGATATATCACTTCCAAAGAATCTGTTTAAGGCTGCCAGATCTTTAAGAACGCTCGCTGTTCTGTTGTGCAGAGCAGCAGAACATAATGTGGTTTTCTCTCGAGCGATACATCTGCTCATCTCTGAGAGACATTCTGATGTTGAGAGAGAAGACAGGCATCCGTGCGTGAAATTGCAATCCACCTCCCGGTAAAACCATGAGACAATATATCTATACTGCACGTGAACTATGGTTTAGAATAGTTTTAGACGCTCTGAAGTTGGGATGGGAGACTCAATCTGGACTCCTTCCAAATTGTTGATAGATAGATTAACTACTGTGTGGATTGTGAGGAGCATACATTGTGTATACAGTGTTTCTCAGAGTGAGATCGGAGGACCCCCAGGGGCCCTTGTGTGTCTTCCTTGGGGTCCCCCAGAAAATGAGGAACAGTTGAACTAGTGTAACCCTATTTTATTGTTTGGCAATTCGAACATATAAACCAGCGGTTCCCAAAGTGGGGTCCGCGGACCCCTAGGGGTACGCGACGCATAGCCAGGGGGTACCCAAGCCACCTCAAAAAAAAAAAAAAAAAAAAAAAAAAAAGTTTTTTTTTTTTTTTTTTTTTTTTTTTTTTTTTTTTGAGGGGGCTTGTGAATCATGGTGTGTGTGTGATATGAAATGTCCAGTACCTCCCCAGTGCCTCCCCAAGTGCCACCCCAGTGTCTTCCCTGCAGTGTCTGCCCAGTACCTCCCCAATGTCTCCCCAGTGGCTGCAGTTTCTCCCCAGTGCCTCCTGCAGTGTCCCCTCAGTGCTTCCCCAGTGCCTCCCCAGTGTCCCCCTGAGTGCCTCCCCAGTGTCCCCCCAGTGCCTCCCCAGTGTCCCCCTGAGTGCCTCCCCAGTGTCTCCCCAGTGTCTCCCCAGTGCCTCCCCAGTGCCTCCCCAGTGTCTCCCCAGTGCCTCCCCAGTGTCTCCCCAGTGTCCCCTCAGTGCCTCCCCAGTGCCTCCCCAGTGTCCCCCTGAGTGCCTCCCCATGCTCCCCAGTGTCTCCCCAGTGTCCCCCTGAGTGCCTCCCCATGCTCCCCAGTGTCTCCCCAGTGTCTCCCCAGTGTCTCCCCAGTGCCTCCCCAGTGTCTCCCCAGTGTCTCCCCAGTGCCTTCCCAGTGCCTCCCCAGTGTCCCCCTGAGTGCCTCCCCAGTGACCAGCCGAGTGCCTCCCCAGTGCCTACCCAGCGTCCCCCTGAGTGCCTCCCCATGCTCCCCAGTGTCTCCCCAGTGCCTCCCCAGTGCCTCCCCAGTGTCCCCTCAGTGCCTTCCCAGTGCCTCCCCAGTGTCCACTCAGTGCCTCCCCAGTGTCCCCCTGAGTGCCTCCCCAGTGTCCCCCCCGAGTGCCTCCCCAGTGCCTCCCTGAGTGCCTCCCGAGTGCCTCCCCAGTGTCTCCCCAGTGCCTCCCCAGTGCCTCCCCAGTGCCTGCCCAGTGTCCCCCCAGTGTCTCCAATAGCAATACAAGAGCAATAATACAAATCAATCTTATTCATTAATTATTGAATCAAATTAATTAATTAATCAAAAATGTTCGACGCAAGAAGGCCCCAGTGCGGCCTGCGCCCAGCACCATGCCAAAGCTTTTTCCTGCAGGAAACACTGCTTGTGGTTGTAAATATATTGTTATCTGTGTTGCGAGGATGAGGGGGTACCTGGAAAAATAGCTACCCCAAAAGGGGTACCTGGTCCAAAAAAGTTTGGGAACCCCTGATATAAACAAGCTGACAACGTGGTGCATTGATGCATTGACCCAACAGAGTGGAATACAAAACAACTCGCCCCTTTACCAACTCGCCCCGGGTGTACAGCCGGCGGAACAGCGCGGCCTGGTATTCCTAAAGTAATCTAAGTAAATTATGCTTAAACGGTTAAACCTAACCTTATTCCTAAACTTAACCCCAGTAAAAATATGCCTATAACCCTAAACTTAATTCTAACCTTATTCTAGTGCCTGTCAAATCCACAATGCAATATTAAGTATTAAATATTTAATTTAAATATTAAATTAAACCCTATACCTATTCCATTTCTCCCACCCTATTTCCCATTCCAAGTGCATTTGTCTTATATAATGTCAGCGCTGCTATTCCAAAGCCCGCCCAGGTACAAATTTTAACTATTTTCAGCAATGGTATAATTTTTTTTGACAGAAAGTAGCTATAGCTCATAACATCTCTACAGTGGATTTGATTTCTATGAAACAAACGCTTTGCAGATAGAAAGAGGATAATTCAAGCTTGCCCATAGCTGCAATGTTGGTGAGTATAACGTTGTTTGATACAAGCAGATCACAAATGCAATTTGGATCAATGGGCTGTCAATGGAGAGTATTGCTGCAACTCTAGAATTATCCCATTATAAAAAAATCACACCTGTGTGAACTGAGTGGTGCAACTCCCCTCTCCCCTGCCTCTCTCTCTCTCTCTTTAATTAGCAGGCAACAGTGCAAAACTATCTCTCTCTCTCCGTTTATAGCACAACAGCGCCACTTTTGCCCCTACTGGTACTCTAAACGGACATAGTCACATTAGGACATAGGTTGGGACATAGCTGTTCCTTGGAGTGGTTGCACCACTCAAAAATAATCTAGTGTTGCAAATTGCGGCTAACTGAAACTCATCCCCGGATCTCTTCACTGCTTTTAAAGTGTCACACACACACACACACACACCCAAGCAAGTGCCAAGACGAATCAAACACACATGCAACTGGCGCAAACAAGCAGCACCGTCATCGACCAAAATTAAATAAAGACGCAAGCAAGGCACACACACACACGCACGCGGCACCGAAACAAATATAAACTAGACAAAGTGCCAATCGGCACAGGTCTCCACCAGGGCAGGTCAGGTTGTGGCCTCATGGTGGCGCTATAACAGGCTGTTGAGGAAGATTTGGGCCGGAGGTTCGTGTTGGAGGGATGCAGGTACAATGTTTTTCCATGTGTGCATACATAAGTTGTATACAGATCGATGCAGTTACAGCTAAAAACAGGAATTGGCCTGTTATAGCGCCACCGTGAGGCTGATTTTGAGGAAAAAATTGCGGCATGTCGTCCTCGGACGACATGTGAAAATGTGCGTGTATAATTTAACGGAAATTGCACACTGTGTTTGTGATTTGTGGCCTTTTTTCGAAATGGACGAATCGTGTGAGCTTTTGAAGCCAATCTTAGCCAATCAGGATGGAAGATGGGAAATGGTGGCGCTCCGTGTTGATCACATGACTATGGAGATAGTGTATACTGATTTGCGTGAAATTTGGATAAAATCTGAAGGAGTAATAATAGAAAATGTGTTTTACATATGTCGGCCTCCTGGTGGCGCTATAAAGAGCAGATGTGAATAATTCCAGGCAAAGGTTTTTCCTTGGCCTCTAGGGAGTTGGCATACAAAGTTATCCACAGATCCGTGCAGTTAGAGGTAAAAACACTTTTCGGCCAGTTATAGCGCCACCTTGAGTCTGAGTTGAAATTGTTCATGTGGCATTTCGTCCTCGGCCTAGTGGGAATGTGGGTGCACAATTTCACGGAAATCACGCGATGTGTTCATGATTTGCAGCATTTTGTTTGAAACTGAGCACTCCTGTGAACTTTGGAAGCCAATCTTAACCAATCAGGATGGAGTGTGAGAAATCTGAAAGACCGGTTTCGTTGAATGGCTCTAGAGAGACTGTGTACCAATTTGCGTGATGTTTGGACAAAATCTGTAGGTGTACTGTGCAAAAACTTGTTTTGCACAAAGCGGCCTCCTGGTGGCGCTATAACAGGCCGTTCTGGAAAGTTTGGGGCAGAGGTTCATCGTTGGCATCCAGGGAGTGTGTGTGCAAAATGTGGCATCGACCGGGTTAACGGTGGCCGAGATTAGCTGCTCACGGACGGACGGACGGACGGACACACACACGGACGGACACACGGACGGACGGAGTGCAAAACATACTCTCCCCACATGCCTTCGGCCTGGTGGAGACAACAAGCCATCACCACAGGATGAGAGGGAGGGCTGAGCCCCACTAGCCCATTGATACCAGTCACCCCTCCATAAGAGAGGGAGGGCTGAGCCCCACTAGCCCATTGATACCAGCCACCCCTCCATAAGAGAGGGAGGGCTGAGCCCCACTAGCCCATTGATACCAGCCACCCTGCAGTATACTTCTACATTGCGGTATTTACTGTATTTATATACATTTACTTATAAGTAAAACATTTGAGCACTTTATTTTTGTCGCCATCACCGGTTTAACAGCAGTGCATGTGTGTGTGTGTGTGTGTGTGTGTGCGTGCGTTCGTGCGTGCTTGTGTATAAAACTGATCCCTTGGGACAGTGAGGTAGTGGTGAGTTGAGTGGCAGCGGACTGACGTCCGGCTGCGCGCGCACACACACACACACACACACACACACACACACACACACACACACACACACACACACACACACACACACACACACACACACACACACACACACACACACACACACACACACACACACACACACACACACACACACACAGAGCGAGAGAGAGAGAGAGGCCTCCCTGCAGGGGTCTGTCTGCAGACTGTCAATCATGCGGACCCCCTCCCCTCTCTGGCCCGCTGAACTGTACAGCAGGTCAGCCGTTTTCCTGGAGGAGACACTCAGAGAAGACACATTCACAGCACTTATAAAGTAAAGGAAAAAACAAGTCTTTAAAAACTCCTTTAATATTATAAACAGCCCCCGGCTAATCTTTGAATGTTTGTATCAAACTGCTTTGAGCATCCAGTTCAAGCACAAGTTTATTTTATTACGATTTTATTTTATTTTTAATTTTTGGGGTGTGTGTGTGCCTGTCAGACTATCCTGTGTGAAGGATGGAAGTGAGAAAACAGAATAAATTAAACATAGGTCGATGAAAGCAATGTCGGGTTTAGGATTCTGAATGCATATAAACTATGACATAAATAGCCACCAGGCAATTTGACAAAATGTTGGAGACAGTTGCTTATTAGAACATAACTATGTCCAGTGCAAGAGGTAACAGGGTTGATACATTTCTTATAGCGATTATTCTATTGATTACCTTTTTGATTAATCGGATAATTGAGGTGTGTTTTTTCATATTGTTATTTACTATACATCAACAAATCGGTGCAAATAAAGATCTACTTAACTTTCTGTCAACAAAATGTGTCTGATTAAGCATATTTATACTATATTATACATTCGGTGTAATGCAAAAATAGTGATTCTATAAGATCTACAAGCTCAGGTATTGCTTCAACCGATCTACAAGCTACAACAATCGGTTTTTATTTTCTGCAAACTTCCCTAAAAAAGTTAAAAGTAAAAAATAAAAGATGATGCTTCTAGTGAATCAATTCAATTAGTTCAATTAACTTGAACCCCTCTAACCTTAGTAATAAAGACCTTTATGTCAGTGTGTGTGTGTACTGTGTGTGTGTGTGTGTGTGTGTGTGTGTGTGTGTGTGTGTGTGTGTGCACGTGCATGCTTGCGTGCGTGCGTGTTCTGACAGTAAACAGAGTGAAGTCCTCTGGGTGTCTTTGGGTGTCTAAAAAGTCTAAAGTAAAAAGTAAAGAAAAGATGCTTCTAATGAATCAAACAATAATAATAAAACAAATAAAATATATTATGTTTCTAATGCCTCAATTCAATTAGTTCAATTAACTTGAACCCCTCTAACCTATAGTAATAAAGACCTTTATGTCTGTGACGTGTGTTTGTGTTTGTGTGCGCGTGCATGCGTGCATGCGTGCTTGTCACTGCAGTGCGTGCGTGCATGCGTGCGTGTGTTCGGACAGTAAACATAGTAGAAAGTCCTCTGGGTGTCTTTAGGAGGAGCGAGGCCACATGAAGCAAACGTATGCTGCTCAGGTATAGAGACTGGCGGTCAAGGACGCAGCAGCCTGGGATCCATGCTTAGGCAGCCATGTTGTAAACAGACCAGTCACTTGCCTGTCAATCACCCTCACCTGCCAGTGCCACCACATCGCTGCAGGACTGGACACCCATCTCACAATATCCACAGTCAGCAGGTAAACAGGACGTGCGCGAGTGCTGTGTGTGCATGCGTGCGTATTGCAAGAACACTTTGCAAAGTGCTTTAACCTCCAGGGTTGTTGTATAGGTCCTTGGCATTATAAGGGAGCCTTGTTTGGTGCTACAATTGACAATACAGTTTATATATTGTGCTGTGGTAAGTATTTTTTCCAGTTTTCCATGGGTTTATGAGGTGACAGTACTTCATTAGACCCCTTGGTGTAGTTGTTATGTGCAATGATGTCTTCCCTTTGTATTTAGGGTTTCATCCTGGAGGCTGAAATCTTGACAGTCAAACGTGCAAATTAAAAATACATTGATATAGTGATTGATCACAATACCATCCCGTCCCCCTTTATCATACAACAATAGCTGTGGGTGTGGTTTCAGTTCAGGTGGATCACCACCCATCACCACCCACTAGGCAAACCAGGCGTATACTTAATGAACTGGCGGGCATGTCCACATAAAAACGACATTTTAACAAATACTGTACACTTTTTAGAAAAACATCTTCCTAATACCTGATGATCATGTTTTAGGGTGGAAAAAAATCATGGCATTCCATCTTTAACAGTGAGAAGCCCCCACTGGGAGGACAGGAGCCTGAGGTAAGGAGAGGAAGGAGGAATCTCTGAGAGGCTGAGTGTGCAGACCGGTGACGTCAGACGCCGGTTTGACAGCTGTCAGAGAGCATAGCGGTTTGCTGTCTGGCTGACAGAAACCCAAACTAACTTGTAAGTTACGAAATCTTGTGAAAGCCTACTACCACAAGAATATAAAATGCCACCTAAGAAGAATGCCGTCCAAAAGTCACTGGAGGATGACATTGAGGATATTAAAAACTCACTCAACTACGTGATGGCTGAGCTGAGCACCCTGGTAAAGCAACAAGCTACGCTACTGGAACTGGTGAATGAAGTAAAATCATTGAAAAACACCATCAAAGAGAGGGACAAAAAAAGAAATGCTTTGGAGAACAGAATACATGATGTGGAACAATACACGAGAATGGAGGACGTGATCATAAGTGGTCTGAAAGTGAAGCCAAGAAACTACGCCGCAGCCGCGGCTGCAGGCAGAAGCGATGGCGAAGAAGCAACGGTTGAACAACAACAATCACTTGAAACTCAAGTAATCCAATTTTTCGAGTCGAAGGAAATCACGATCGATCCGGGCGACCTTGTGGCTTGCCACACTCTCCCGAGAAAGAATCTGGATGGGCAACCCACCGATCCCAACATCATCATTCGATTTTGGAATCGAAAAAAGAAAACCGAACTACTGAAACAGTGGAAGAAACTGCTAGAATCCAACGTCTTCATGAACGAACACCTAACCAAAAATAACGCTGAAATCGCCAGGGCTGCCCGTTGGCTAAAGAAAGAAAAGAAAATCAACTCAACATGGACCAGGAACTGCAGAGTGATGATAAGGCTAAACGGGGACACACCAGAAACAGCCAAGGTTCTTACGGTAAGAGACATCAACGAACTCGAGTCCTACAAATGAACGGCAATCGGCCTTCCTGTGGTGTTTATGGAACATTATTTTTCTACTTTTTTCTGCTTAACATATTTTTCTTTTGTGTAAACTAACACTGAGAACCCCCCCTGCTGGTTGAAGGATTTTTTTTCCTTCTCTTCTACATTTATTTTACTTCTCAATCTGCAACAACTCAAACACAATTAAATCTACCTCTGAGTACTTGGACTCTCACTCATGACAGACTCTGAAGAGAATCCAATTTTGCCTTATGTGGACATTGATGACAATGAGCTAATGGATGGTGCCGAACATTATCTTTGTGATGCAGATAGAGAACAGTATGAAAGTTATACTTTTAATAACTTCGACCACACTGATCACAAACCATATGAGTTTGGCTCTGACATAGATCCCAAGAACAACTTTTTCAACAATATCAATAATAACTGCCAATACTACACAGATGATCAATTCATGATCAAAATGTGGAAATGGAAGGCACTTTCTCTATTATACATTTCAATAGTAGGAGCCTTAATAGAAACTTTCAAAAAATTAAGACATATCTTTCCCAATTTAAAAAGTTCAATGTCATCGCGGTCTCTGAAACCTGGCTCAATGATGAGAAATAAGTCAATGTGAATCTAGAAGGGTATGAGCTGTCCTCAAACAGGACTAACAAAACTGGAGGAGGAGTTGCCTTGTATGTAGACACATCCCTAAGATGTAGTGGGGTACAAAGTATGACCTTTAACTTGGATAACATTCTCGAATGTCTCACAATTGAAATAAATCTAAAAATATGACCATAAGCTGTATATATAGAACACCTGGTTCATGCCTAGACACATTTATTAATAATCTAGACAATATCTTTAGCCGATTAAACAACAACAAAACTCACATAGCAGTTGGTGACTTTAATTTGGACCTTCTTAACCCACACAGAAACAGAAAAATAACACACTTTGTTGATTCAATGTTTAGCAACAGTCTATTCCCGGTCATCACCAAACCTACCAGAATTACAACAGAAACAGCTACACTAATTGACAACATTTTCACTAATGCAATTGACAGTCAAATAACAGCTGGATTACTCATCAATGACACCAGTGAATCAAACGATCCAAACAGATCCTATGACACCTTTCTGACAACACTGCTTGAGTTGTATAACAAACACTGCCCTACTAGAAAAACTTTAATTACACACAGTCATAAACAACAAACCCTGTGGATAACCAAAGGTATTGAGAATGCTTGTAAAAAGAAAAACAGCCTTTACAGGAAATTCATAAAACAAAGAACAAAAGATGCTGAGACAAGATACAAGACTTACAAAAATAAACTAACTAATATTATAAGATCCAGTAAAAAAGACTATTATCAAAAACAATTTGAACAACAAAGAGGAAACATCAAAGCCACATGGAAAACCCTAAACAACATAATAAGAAAAGGTATGGGAAAAGGGGAGTATCCCAGCTACTTCAATAAAGAAAACATAGCCATAGACAACAACAAAATAATAGCCAATGAATTCAATGACTTCTTTGTAAATGTCGGTCCAACCTTATCAAACAAGATAGTAGACCCGGGAGACAACGGCTTGGACTATAGAAACATTAACCGGAATCCACAATCCATCTTTGTCAAATGTGTACAGGAACATGAGATATTGAATATGGTTAAAACATTTACAAATAAAAAGTCCACTGATAGTTCAAACATTGACATGACACTAGTCAAAAACATAATTGACGATATAATCAGACCGTTCACTCACATTTGTAACCTATCTTTCTCTACTGGCATCTTTCCCACAACCATGAAATTAGCTAAAGTCATTCCCATCTACAAAAACGGTGACAGACATCAATTCACCAACTACAGACCTATCTCCCTGCTATCTCAATTCTCAAAAATATTAGACAAATTATTCGTTATTAGATTAGACTGCTTTATCAATAAACATCAGTTACTGAGTAACCACCAGTATGGTTTTCGGTCCAATATGTCCACCTCGATGGCAGTAACCGAGCTAGTGGAAGCTATATCAACGAGTATTGATAAAGGGGAACACACTGTAGGTGTCTTCATAGACTTGAAGAAGCATTCGACACAATAGACCATAATATTCTATTAAACAAAATGGAGAGATATGGTATTAGAGGAGTCGCTCATGCATGGCTAAGAAGCTACCTGGACGACCGACAGCAATTTGTTCACATAAATAATGTTGACTCAGATTAAAAAAAAATAACACATGGAGTTCCACAGGGATCTGTCTTGGGTCCTAAACTATTCATAATATACATTAATGATATAAGTAAATCACTGTCACATCTAAATTGTGTACTTTTTGCTGACGACACAAGTCTTCATAGCTCCGGGAAAGATCTCGAACAGCTCCTGCATGCAGTGGAAAGGGAACTAGAGACCCTCAAGATCTATATCTATATCTATATCTATATCTATATCATCTTCTCAAACAGGAAAATCTATTCATCGGTCAACTTAAAAATGTGTGAGGTTGTAATTGAACGTGTATATGAATACAAATTCTTGGGTATCACAATAGATAATAGACTCTGTTGGAAATCACACATAGATAATACTAAAACAAAAATATCTAAATCGATTGCTATACTAAATAAAATGAAACACTTAGTAAACAAAAATTCACTTCACATACTGTACTGCTCCCTCATACTCCCATACTTAACCTATTGTGTGGAAGTATGGGGGAACACCTATAAAACCATTATAAACCCAATTTACATGCTACAGAAAAAAGCAATAAGAATTGTTAACCAAAGCGACTACCTCACACCAACCAACCCACTTTTCATGAACTCAAATACTCTCAAATTAAATGATCTAGTGGACCTAAACACTGCAGTAATCATGTACAAAGCACACAACAAATTACTCCCTCCCTGCATGCAGGAGCTATTTGAACCTAGAGAGTCCCAATATCCACTCAGGGGGGTGGCCCAATAAAAAAAAATATGCTTCAGGACCAACACAAAAGGTAGATGCCTATCTGTAACCGGGGTCAACCTGTGGAACAATTTAGATAGTGAATTAAAAATGTGCTCAACGATCACTAAATTCAAAAAGTTGTTCAAAAATACGGTACTAAATAAATACAAATTAATATTATGAAACCTATGTATATAACTAAGTATATATATAATATATAAATACATATATATATATACCTAGAACCATGCCTTGCGCTTGCGGCCTAGTAGCCACAGAGTATGGCTGTAGGCCCCAATCATGTGTGTCCCTGTGTAGGCCTGCCTCATATCCTGTGGTCGAATAGCGACATGGTATGAGGCAGTGAATACATATCTCCCCAGTTCCCTTGTGTCTTACCCTTGTGATTTTATCCTTGTATCCTTGTTTTGTCCTTCTTATTTAATAACATCTGTTTGTTTTTTGTTTGCTTTACTGTTTTGAGTTTTTTTGGTTTGTTTTTGTCTTCTTCCTTTTCTTATTATTATTATATATATTATAATAATAATAATAATAATAATTATTATTATTATTATTACTACTACATAGGCCAAATCTTTATAGTTTATTTTTATTTTTATGGAATCTAAATCTGACACTATACTCTGCTTAGTGTATTCTGAATCTTGCTCAAACAAGGGTAGGCACAATAAGCCTCGGCTTCAGCCTTCACCTTTTCGGTACCACTAGTAACACTAGTGGAAATTCATGTATGTACTGTACGTCTGTAGTACTCCTTTTATTGCCCGAAATAAAATATATCTATCTATCTAACAGTTACAGAAGAAAATACAGTTAAAATATGGGTCTGTTTCATTGGAGTGCATACTTAGTTTAGACTAGTCATTGGTTAGACATGGGTTAAGTTAGGTTTAGGTGTGCTGCCCCGTGGGAGGTTAGGGTGAGGGTTTGAGATAGGTTGTAGTTGTAGGACTAATGACTGGTCTAACCAAATGACTAGTCTAAACCAAGTACTGTCTAAACTATAAGAACTGCACCCGTTTCATTACATTTGTACTCTTTGGGAGTTACACATGGACACATTAATCAACTGTGTGATTTAACAGTGTATATTGTAGTACTGCAAAGTGCTCAGATTTTATCAAAAAAATAAATCTGTCTGCCCCTCAAGGCTCCCATTATCCTTTCTCTCTTGCTTGATCTTGTTTTCAGCTCTCTCTCTGTCTATCTATTCCTGACTTGAATGAGCCTGATAAAAAGTGTCCGAGCAGAAAAGAAAAGTCATATCTACCAAAAGAGTATAGCAAATAGGAAAGAGAAGTAGATGTACAGGCGCACTGGAAAAGTTGATATAACCAAGAGCTCTTTAGCAGTTAGTTGTGCAGTGTGCTCCATAATTATATTTCCATTTCAATTTCGCATATCAATTACCAAACAAGAAGATCCTGTGAGGTAGGTCCATTTGTAAGCTAGGAAATCTTTGCAGATACAGAGAATGGCAGACATAATGTAATAAGCCGCTCTATTATGGTGCCTTGCTGTAATTGTGACCGCAGGTCGCAGTTAACTATAAAATCGTTAATTTCCCATGAGTCAGTCAGTCAGTCATGCCCCATACATGGTCATGCCTCGTGACATCACGTGATGTCATCAATATTAACCCCATAATGGAGATCCCTGATGTCATCAATATTGGCCAGCAACTGTACATCTCACCTGAAACCCTTAAGCCAAATTCCAATGCCCCAAATCTCGGCCACTGGCTGCGGTTACATGAGGGCTTTTTCATTCAGAATTAATTAATTCAGAAGTAATGTTTTTTGCTGCGTGTTTACATGGGAAATGGTCATTCCGAATGAGTGTTTACATGGACAATACTTTTAAATCCCATTATTTCATTCCACATCAGGTTTGGGGCTGGGAAGGCAGAAGATTGGATAGGGGGCGGGGCGGATATGTTTACGTCCAGTGGTGGAAAGTAAATAAGTACATTTACTTTAGTATTCTACTAAAGTAAAACATTTGAGGTATTTCTACTTTACTTGAGTATTTCCAATTTCCAATACTTTTACTTCTACTCCACTACATTTCAGGTAAAACAAAATAATAATAAATAAAAACTTTTATGCCATATTACTTTATATTTGATGTATCCTGTAGCCTATGAGAGGTTGCTCTCAGAGATGTGAAATTAAACATGTCTAGTTTCTTATAATTAATCGCAAAACAAGAGCATATATAGCCATACCAATTACATGGAAACAAGCAAGAAAGACCAGAATGAACTTAAATCCGAATGAGTGTTTACATGAGTCCACAATTGTTTCAATAGGATTTAAAAATGGAATAAATCGGTCAGTTACATCAGATCTAAGTTTAAATCAGATTGGCCATTTTCATTCCGATTTAAGTTTTTGTAGGTGTTTACATGACAACTTTTAATAGGATTTAACTTTTATTCTGAATGAAATGGGGATTTAACTGTCCATGTAAACGTAGCCACTCACTCACTACCACTCGGTCACTCTGGGTCATTCCAGCTTGACCCGGAAATGGTTAACGTTCCAATTGTTAATGTGCTCCATCGAGGAGGCGAGTGGAGCCGAGTGGAGGAGCTGAGTGGGCTCTTCGAGAGCGCATAAAGCGAGTGTACATCAGGTGCAGGCTCGGTGGGGTATGTTGTCTCCTCGCGGCAGATTTCCGCATCACGTGTACACGTTTTTTTCCTTCTCCAGTGACATAAGTCCTCCCACTCCACCAATCCACTAGCGCTGCGGCTGACCCATGCGCACACATGCACGCACACATGCACTAACATTAAGCCACTGGCTTTTTGTGTGATATAAGCATAATAAAAGTAGGCTATACAGTCTATATTGTGAGCACTTCATCTGCATCAAAAGCTATTTCTCTCTGTGCATGCCTGAATGCACGGACTGAATGGCGGTGACAAAAATGTATTTATTTATATGTGGACTGAACTGAATATGTAAGTCAGAGAGACTACCTATAATTTGTGTGGAAACGTGGCTCCGTATCAATCAAACAATTATGAGGAAAAATGTACTGATATTGTCTAGAGATGGACTGCTATGTAAATATCAAACGGTGTCCATTATTTGTTGCCCTACCTTAAATACAGTATCAGTATAACTGTATTTTGGCTACAAATTATGTGTGGTCGGGTAGGATCATACTGTGAATGAAATGTCCAATCAATCAATCAATCAATCAATCGTGTGAATCTCTGCTTGTGTGGGGGACATAAAGGTCACTTATTGCAGCTTCAATATAAAGTTGAATTGAGCCTTTTGTTCATAATCCATGTCTGAATCATGAAAAATACAACTCCTTTACCTTTATCTTTGTCTCGTCCTCATGAAGACTGACATGAGCGGCTGATCAAAGCCTGCAAACAGAATAATCTGGACTGTAATTGTTCAAGAGTATAGCTGATGTGGTTCTACTACGGCTGTTCAAACTGGGAGCCCACATCCAAGTTATTTTTGTCATGTCTGGACAGCAAAATGTTAACAAAAAATAACTAAAACATTATCTTTGTCAATCAGTCAGACATTCACAGATGGTATTAAATGTGATTATAATCTGATTCATATGAGATGTGTCTGGAAATTCTGACACTGTTACTCCTTATACATACTTAAACTCTGTCCACCTTTTTTTGTGTGTGTGCGCACATGCGTGCGTGCGAGGTTCTGCCTGACTGAGTGTGTGTTTGAATATATATTCTTTCAGAGCGAACGTTTTTAACTCAAATCTTTGCTTTTGAGGGGTTCCTGGAACAACATTTCAGATGGGGGTTGGTGGGCAAATACATATAATTTTCGGCGTCCTTGACATGAAATATTGAGCACCACTGATAAAGAAACACAGGTATTTCAGAAAACTGCATTTAGAAGAATTATTTTTAATTTTGTCAGGTCAAAATGGGTTAAGGGACCAAGTATAGACCCTTGGAAGACGCCGGTCAACAAAGTATAGCCTATTTAGACCTGGGAACGATTCTACAAATGTCTTCTAAATCTTGACAGTTTTCTTGAAAAACCTCATGTTTCTATGTCAGTCGTTCTCAACCTTTTTCATGTGAAGGAACCCCAAGATTATATGTAATTGGCCGCCGACCTCCATCTGAAAATGTGTTGTTCCACGGACCCCCCCCCAGAAGCAAAGATTTTAGTTTAAAACGTTGGCTCTGAAAGAAGATACTGTATATTTAAAGATTTGCACTATATTTTCACGATTTTTTCAAAAATAGCAGACCTACAAGGTGTTGTGCCAGGGACCCTCACAAGAGAAGATACAGTATGTGTTCAAAATATTTCAAAATCTGAGCTACAAGCTTACAACACATCATAGAACACGATGTGTGCTTTTGTAGATTAACTATATTTTCCAAATTAAAGTGTTTAAACTATTCCTCATTTTACTGAGGACCCCCCCCCCCCCCTCCAGGTACCCCTGGGGGACCCCACTTTGACACCCACTGCAGATAATGCATGATAATGCAATCCACATGAAGTATTATAACAACAAGGTTAATGGAAGGTCTACTCGTTAAACTTGTGTCCTTCTACATGCATACGGACGTGTTTGTTTGTTCCAGACGTCAAGGTGGTGGGAGTGGCTATAATAGCGCAACCTTTTGAAAGATGACGACAGGGTTTGAATAGAGATATTCTGTGGCTCAGTGTGACATGAATTACACAGGACACATTTCATGTTGTTATTCTTATGTTGAAGTGAGTTATAATGCAGTGTGTGTCGTGTCATATGTTCAACACTTAATCTCCTGTCTCCAAGCTCCCATGGGTGCGCGAGTAAAAGAGTCCCCGGGGGAACAACAACAACAACCTATTTTATCATTCCATGGAGGGCATTCCAGCAAATAGTGGGATTGTGTAGGAGGTGGGAAATATATATAGGCCTATGTATTAGGGGTGTAACGATATAGTAACTGCATCGAAATATCGATTTAAATTGAAATAAGCATATCGATATGTAAACAGCAAATATCATATTGCATCATTTGACTTTGAATCGTATTGTTTTGCAAAGGAAATAATCAATTACGTGCATTGTATTTAGCAATTTTAAGAAGAATAAAGAAAAAATGTGTGTTTGTGTGTGTGTGCGCGCACACACACGTGCGTGCGTGTGTGCGCGCTTGCGTGTGTATCTGTCTCAGGGTTTATGTTTGTTTGTTTTGTTGTGGGCTTTTGGGATGCAATATACCTACAGGGGATAATTAGTGTAATGTACTGTGTGCTGTTGCACACTATAGAGCGCCCTTCTTTTTTGTAGCACCTGAGGGTAGTTGAGTTTAGCCCATTATTCCCATAGCTAGGAGGGACAATTGATCTGTGATTGGCTAGTTTGTTCGTTCTCAGACCAACCAAGGTGATAATCTATATTTACCATAGCTTGGAGATACCATCGAGTTGAATAAGAAAGATGCATGTTGAGTGTGTGTGTGTGTGTGTGTGTGTGTGTGTGTGTGTGTGTGTGTGTGTGTTGGTGTGGGACAGTCTGTTGATGTGAGTGAAATTGTGGGCATGCATATCTGTGTGTGTGTGTGTGTGTGTGTGTGTGTGTGTATGTGTGTGTGTGTGTACGTGCGTGCGTGTATGCTAGGGGGGAGGTTCTGCCTGCATGACTGAGTGTGTGTTTGTGCAAGAATTGTATATATTTGTGCATAAACAAGTGAATATAGGATTCAAATAGATTTTCTCCCATGCCAGTCCTCCTCATGCATCTTTATGCGTGCGTGCGTGCGTGCGTGCGTGCGTGCGTGCGTGCGTGCGTACATACATGCGTGCATACATACATGCGTGCATACATGCATGTGCAGGTGATCTTCTCATATGCATGCACATGTACAGTACATTTGCCTTTGTCTGCTTCCATAAAGTCTTGTTTCATTCCCATGATGCATTGTGTTTTATGTATGGCGTCCAGTGTTTTGGTGTGCAGCGATGCTGGCCGTGCGCTCATCATCTCTGAAGCCAAACTATAGGACATCACATTCTAGGCCTATATATGTTACCTGACCACTCATTTCCATTTAGAGTGAATACCAGACCCATACTATGTCTCTACCAGTGGTGGAAAGTAACTAAGTACATTTACTTAAATACTGGACTTAAGTACAATTTTGAGGTATTTGCACTTTACTGGAGTATTTCCAATTTTCAGTACTTTTACTTCTACTCACTACATCTCAAAGCCAAGTATTGTAATTGTAGGCCTACTCCACTGCATTTATTTGAAAACTTTAGTTACTATAGTTTAGAGATGTTGCGGTGTTAGAATTTCCCCACCGTTTTCACTGTGCTTCTCAACACCGGTTAAACCGGTAACACCGAATCCAACCACTAGGTGTCCTAATAGACCTGCCTCGCATTGATCCAGAAAGTTTAGAAACAGAAACTAATAGGGGATTCACACTGAGACGGACTGAATCCGTTTCATTGGAACCGTTTTCGAATACGGTTGCCTGGTCCCCGATGGCCATGATTCGCATTGCCCGAGATTCAACAGCGCACCCGGGTACACTTGCATAACACACTTTAATCCTCCTGATGACGGTGTGCTTGATGGCTGGCGCGCACGGACACTGACCATCAACTGTGCGACATTGTCTCAAATAAATCCAGACACACTGAATTGCATTGCCTCTTTGGCTTTTTGCCGTTATACTACTTGTCAGCCTCCCTGCTATTCACTGTGTCAGTCAGTTCTGTGCTCCAGTGTATTAGTTTGCTATGGATTCTACTTTAGCATTATTATTATTTTGTTTTACTTTGGAAACTGTGCCAAGCAAAGCCCAAGAGCCACGTGTAGTCCGCAGAATAAGATCAGCGCGGTGCTGCGCGTATAAGCAGATTCAACAGGAGAAGGGCGGCGTTGAGAAATGCGCTGGTGTTACGCATCGTGCAGAGGCTGTGTTTTTTTTTTTGTTGACGCTTGGCTCGTCGACTGCATGCATTCACATTGGAACGATCCGTATCTGAATACACTTCAACGGTCCAGAGACCCTCCCCCCATGCGGTCCCGGGGACGGTTGGGCGATCCGCTCCCGGGAACGGTATACGCATCATTCACACTACCACAACATCTGCCAAGTGGTCCCGAGTGCGCACCAAGGACCATAGTGTGAATCCCCTATAAAACAGCGCTTTGCACTTCCAAAGTAATTACTTACGTCGAGGGGCAGTATAGGCAGGCACGGTCAAACAATGCAACTAGAAGATAAGCAATCCAGCAGAACTCTTTTCATCATTTTATTTTCCTCATATGATACGAGTCATATCACCGAGACCAACAACGCACCTGTTTCAGGCAGCTCACATAGCCTTCATCAGCGTTGATCAAGACGCTAACGGGAGATCATTACAGGATGAATTGATAGCGCACCGTTGCTACAGGTTATTGTGAGTAAATAAAGCACTAAAACATTGTGGAAGTATAAGCTCACCGTACCGTAAATCCAATGCACTAGTCTGAATGCAGCTAAGACCTGTCACCAAAGCGAAAGTGAAATCTGACACCATGCTGGTGTGTTTTCAGACAGCTCGGCTCTGCCTGCTGCAGATCACTTCTGTTCTCTTCATCATAATAATAATAATAATACAACCTGTTATCTGACTAAAGTATTGATAACATGCTTATAAGCACACGGGTGCCACACGAAAATGAACTGAAGTGGTTTTATAGGGTACACGAGAAAATAAATAGTCTAGCATTAAAAATAATAATAAAACGGTGCTATCGGTGTGCAAGTAATGTACTCGGTGGCGTGCCCGCCCACCGGTAACACCGGTATCACCGGACACCGTGACATCTCTACTATAGTTACTGTACTTTGTAGATTTTTAATATTATTACACATACAACATACATTAACCACTTCAGCCCTATATACATTTCAGCCATTTGAAAATAGCCAATCTACAAGCTTTTATCTGCTATTTTCAAATCATGTTTATACTTTTGATAACTTGAAAAGGGACATTCTGCACAATGAGTATAGACTTTAACTTTTGGAACTTTAAGTACATTTTGATGCCAGTACTTTTGTACTTTTACTCAAGTACATTTTGAATTCCGGACTTTCACTTGTACATGCGACGCGTTGTGAGATTGTAGATCGGCTATTTTCAGCAAATGTAAAATGAGCCATTACGACGGCATCAAGGCATGCCAAAATACATTTTAGTCGTATACTAAAAGTTAAACTGCCAAAAACAACACTGGTGGAGGATATATTAAAAGTTAAGCTTCATGCGATACAATCTTGCGAACCAGTATATTGCCCTAATACTCAACCACAGGATCAGTGGTTGAGTATTAAATCAGTGCTTCTCAAACATGCCTCCAGTTTATGTCAAGGGCTCCCAAAATATTTTTTGGCTGTGGGCCCACATCTGAAAAGATTTGTATATAAAAAAAATCAAATTAATTGTCTTGCAACTTCTTACAATTTTTTAAATAAAATTAAAAAATACATATAACTTGGCAATTGTTGAGTGGACAAAGTATACAATCACGTTAGAGTGGCCAGACAAATGTTTATATTGACTAATTCAGCTGGGGAGCCCCTACAACCGCCTCAACAACTCATGGGGGTCCCTGGAGACCTGGGGAGCCCCTACAACCACCTCAACAACTCATGGGGGTCCCTGGAGACCTGGGGAGCCCCTACAACCACCTCAACAACTCATGGGGGTCCCTGGAGACCTGGGGAGCCCCTACAACCACCTCAACAACTCATGGGGGTCCCTGGAGACCTGGGGAGCCCCTACAACCACCTCAACAACTCATGGGGGTCCCTGGATACCTGGGGAGCCCCTACAACCACCTCAACAACTCATGGGGGTCCCTGGATACCTGGGGAGCCCCTACAACCACCTCAACAACTCATGGGGGTCCCTGGAGACCTGGGGAGCCCCTACAACCACCTCAACAACTCATGGGGGTCCCTGACTCCCTGGAGACCTGGGGAGCCCCTGCAACCACCTCAACAACTCATGGGGGTCCCTGACTCCCTGGAGACCTGGGGAGCCCCTACAACCGCCTCAACAACTCATGGGGGTCCCTGACTCCCTGGAGACCTGGGGAGCCCCTGCAACCACCTCAACAACTCATGGGGGTCCCTGGAGACCTGGGGAGCCCCTGCAACCACCTCAACAACTCATGGGGGTCCCTGGAGACCTGGGGAGCCCCTACAACCACCTCAACAACTCATGGGGGTCCCTGGGGAGCCCCTACAACCACCTCAACAACTCATGGGGGTCCCTGGAGACCTGGGGAGCCCCTGCAACCACCTCAACAACTCATGGGGGTCCCTGGAGACCTGGGGAGCCCCTGCAACCACCTCAACAACTCATGGGGGTCCCTGACTCCCTGGAGACCTGGGGAGCCCCTGCAACCGCCTCAACAACTCATGGGGGTCCCTGGAGACCTGGGGAGCCCCTGCAACCACCTCAACAACTCATGGGGGTCCCTGGAGACCTGGGGAGCCCCTGCAACCACCTAAACAACTCATGGGGGTCCCTGGAGACCTGGGGAGCCCCTACAACCGCCTCAACAACTCATGGGGGGGTCCCTGGAGACCTGGGGAGCCCAACAACCACCTCAACAACTCATGGGGGTCCCTGGAGACCTGGGGAGCCCCTGCAACCACCTCAACAACTCATGGGGGTCCCTGGAGACCTGGGGAGCCCCTACAACCGCCTCAACAACTCATGGGGGGGTCCCTGGAGACCTGGGGAGCCCAACAACCACCTCAACAACTCATGGGGGTCCCTGGAGACCTGGGGAGCCCCTGCAACCACCTCAACAACTCATGGGGGTCCCTGGAGACCTGGGGAGCCCCTGCAACCACCTCAACAACTAACTAACCAGTAGTGTAAAGTAATTAAATACATTAACTTAAGTACCATACTTAATTACAATTTTGAGGTATTTGCACTTTACATGAGTAAATACTTTTACTTCTACTGTAACGGTCAGATATCTCTATCACTGCTACTAATTATTTAAATCACGGGTTGTGAATGATCTCCTATAGGATACAACTGATGAAGTGGAATGCAAAGAAAATAGCCTAAATAAGCAAGTAGAAAACACAGTCAGAAGCAAAACTCACGTTAACCTTTTATCTAGTAATCATGGAATCAACAGTATTACAGACAGAGTAGAATGAATGAAATGAATGAGTGATCCGAAACGAGTGTGCGTGTCTCACGCACGCACGCCCGTGCTTTATTGTTTTAGTATAGTTCCGTGGTTCCAACCAAAGTCTGTTGCCCCCAGAGTTCCTTACTTCCTTCCCGAACGTTAAACTCCCTCCAAAGTAAAGTAATGGTGAAAAAAGAAACGTAATCCAATGTATAGGATACTCCAAACGAAGAGGAAGTACGAAACCTCGGATCCTCGCGGGACGTTGAAGTAAATAAATAAATAAAAGACGAACGATCTCACCGGTTGCAGATGTCTCGAGCCTCTTCCAACTGTGAGCGTTATCGTTCGGGTAGCTATAGCTTCCAGTAACGAGGCATTAAAGAACAAACGTATCTACAGGTCCCTCGTAGACTCCCTGTTGTTTGTTTGTCTCTCCCCGTCAGGTCTACCTCAGGCCGGTAACCTCCGCCTACTTTATGGGCGTCAGTCCAACTCAGACCCATGTCACTCAAAATATATCAAATCATAAACATAGTGTTTAAAACCCCCCAAATAATAACAAAATCACACAATAGACAGCACAGAATTCATAGGACCTTACCCTTGACAGATGGCGTTAATTAGAAATATTAAATAATAGAACATGTACTTTTAAATGTTGATATAAAAATAAATCATCTTTAACTTGTGTGGCAGTTGCTACACTACTCCACTACATTTTGGATCCAAATATTGTATTTTTACTCCACTAGGCCTACATTTTACCAACATATAGCCTAAAGTATACACTAACCACTCCAGCCTTATACATTTTGGCCAAAATAGCAGATCTATAAGCTCACAATGCGTTGCGATGCAACACATTGTGAGCGTGTAGATCTGCTATTTTCAAAACCATTTTAATCATTAGAAAACATGAAATGGGACATTCTGCATATAATGACTACTTTCCACTTTTGGTACTTTAAGTACATTTAGATACCAATACCTTTGTACTTTTGCTCAAGTATATTTTGAATTCCAGACTTTTACTTGTAACAAAGTAGTTCTACATTTCATTATTGATATTTGGCTTAAGTAATAACTTTGAGTACTTTGTGATGACCCCATTCTGAAGCTTGAGCTCTCCGCAAAGACAAACGCTGATTTCTACTAGGCTACTGTACAGTATGTGTAATTGTTGCGCCACCTGTGACCCTCCGCGTGTCATCGGCAGCTTGTGAATCCAGACATCCGTCCCATTGTTTGTGCATTATGCGAATAATGGAACTTTCATCACGGCTCCGGTGTCGAGCAGCAGCACTGGGGCCAAGGATGCTCCGTCATTGCCAAGGAAGCACTAATTATCCCAAGAGATAATAACTGTATTTATCGTCCGAGGTGTTTGAAGGGTTATTCATCAAATACCATGAGGGATTAGGAAAATCAATTCCGAGTGTCACAGATTAATTTGCAGCCATCATCTCTCGGGGGTCCCTGGCGGCTGGGGCGATCCTTTCAGAATCACCTCACTGCTTTGAAGAGAGATGCTCAAATGATTGTTCTTCCTTTT
>NC_139699.1:18940111-19057611 GCF_964188405.1 Protomyctophum parallelum
CAACGCCCTGCACATCGAAACACACACACACACACACACACACACACACACACACACACACACACACACACACACACACACACACACACACACACACACACACACACACACACACACACACACACACACACACACACACACACACACACACAAAATGTCATGTCAAAGGTACCTCTGGACGCCACACCTCTGATGGGTGGGGTTTAGTCTTAAGGGGTGTGTTTCTTTCACCCACTGTGTAATACAATAAATGGACGGTAGGTGGCAGTAGTACAGAGGCCAGAGCAACTATAAGACAAACGCACATGGAATGGGAAATAGAGGGGGGGAAATGGAAATGGTAGGGTTTTTATTTTTGGTATTTCACTTTGCTACTGATGATTGTACGCAACAACAAGTATTGCATTGTGTGTTTGAGCTGACAGGCCCTTTTTGATGTCAATCAATCAAGTCATCTCAGGTCATCTCAAGCGGCAGATGCAAAAATCGTTTTTTATATTAACATTATATATATTTTTAGGGCCATGTCATGTGGTCTACCTGCAAAGCCTTTGTGATCTATACTGGTAGATCCTGATCTACCTTTTGGGCACCGCTTAACGTCAGATCAGCGGTTTTGTCGGCCAGCGCCAGAAATGCTCCCCAACAGCATAATCGGAGGAAATACCGGGCAGTGTGTATGAGCCATAACGTGTTGACTACACTACACTACACTAATAAGGACACATAATAATAACTAATAATCCATCCGTTACTACATGTGGAGTCAACTCCCGCAATTTCCTTCTTCCCATAGTGAGCGGCAATGTAACTCTGGGATGAGCGGCCGCGAAATTCTAGTATCACAATATTACAATATCCCAGGCATTGGTTAGTCTCATTACGATACTTATAATGTCTTAATAATATAATATAACATCACCCTGCACAGGGTCATATATACAATTACTCATTCATGATTGATAACATAGGTAAATAAAACAAAGAAAAAACAGTAAGAAAATTAAGGACATTTTGGAGAAAAAAAACTAATTTGTAAACTTGCCACTCGAACTAAAATTGTTCTATAGGCCATTATCTACAACTTAGAAGTGAAAGGTAAACTTTTACATGAGTTACATGACGGCGTGTCTATAGGGACCCCACTACCACCAGAGTGGACTGAACTAAATGCACACGTGGCTAACAAATAACACCGTCCCACACTGTCTCTGGTTGATCACAAAGTCACACCAAAACATTACAAGCTACACGCAGAGGTGGAACACACACACACACACACACACACACACACACACACACACACACACACACACACACACACACACACACACACACACACAAGCCTGTGTATACCGGTGGCAAGAAGAGCAGTGCATCTTTGGGATTCCCAGCGTGAGAGCATTTGCTATTCATAGAGTATAGGAGAACATTGAAACAACAGCCTGATATTACATTGTAATTATGATTTTGATGCAGCTGCTGAGAACAAATACACAACTAGGAAAAGGAAAATCACACGCAAGACCGCACGCGAGACACACACACACAGCTGTAGACTATTAAATGTTCACGATATGAGATGAAAGAAATGAGTGATGCAACAGTCGTTTGTCTTGAAACGAAGACATCGACAGGCCCTGTCCTGATTGGTTTGTTTACCGTCAATATTTTTCTGATGACAATCTCGATGCCTTTGAGAAAATTGATTTCTCAGCATGAAGCCAGACTATAGGAGAGCTGGTTCATCTGCATTGATGCTGCTGTATGCCGGGGGGTATGTAGTGCAGAACACAACCTGAGGCCTGATGGGATGTGAGACGCCGACACGTTCTCAGTTCTCACAACCGTGATGATGATCCACGTCAAAACGGGTGACGAGGTGCGACGGATTTAAACATCCGTCAGATGGTTCGACACCCTGTGAATGTAAGGTTGCGAGTTGACGAGGAGGTGATGATTTACAATATTATTACTTTTCTCAGTAACGGAGAGTAGTGTAAGGTATTACTAAAAACAAATAAAAAATAGCACATAATATTACATATTACTTTTTTGTTTTTGTTTCGTTGGCTGTTGGCTTGAAAACATTTCATTTAAAAGGTCGAGAGAGATTGCTGCTGTATCTTATAGCCTTTTTGGCTTATTGGTGACTCTTCTTCTTCGTGATGCGTTGTGGGCTGCAGGTTGCTTAACGTAGGGTTGTTTTCCTAGACCTGGTTGCTTATTTCTCTCACAAAATCTGGCAACACTGTCTGTGCCTTTATATGCAAAAGAGATAGCATACAGGTGGACAGAGAGATGGACATACAGACATGGACACAGTAAGAGTGATAGCCATGTGGGGTGCCATTCAAAGGATTGGATCCATAAAACCAGAGATTCACATTGTATTGTTATCTTCTTGAAGCACTCCTATGAGACTGTGTTCGATTAACAATGGATGCTTGAAAGAGAGAGAGAGAGAGAGAGAGAGAGAGAGAGAGAGAGAGAGAGAGAGAGAGAGAGAGAGACAGAGAGAGAGAGAGAGAGAGAGAGAGAGAGTGAGGACGGGAGAGTGAGAGAGAAAGTCAGAGTGATATATATATATATATATATATATATATATATATATATATATATATATATATATATATACACTGGCGAGAGAGAGAGAGAGAGAGAGAGAGAGAGAGAGAGAGAGTGCTATGCTGGCAGATCTCCTGTGCATCTTTTATCAAAGATAAGTAGTATTGATCTACTTTGAGGCTGTAAAAAGTATTGGTCTTAAGAGCTGACATTTAATAATCTCCACCTAATCCGTGTTTTGCTGCACGGAAGCCTCAGGAGATGGGCAGCCAGTCCTGGTTCTGTTCCACTTCTTCTTTCCACTGTATATATAATGAGAGAGATTGACGTTAACCTCTTCTGGGCCTGCAGTTCTGCTTTAAAGACATGCTTCAATGTTGAGCATGTCGTACCAAGGTTAGAGGAATATGCCAACTATATAAACTCTATAATTGACCACTCAGTGGTGAAAAGATTGGCAGCGGTCGTACTCATTTTCATTAAATATGATGGTCCCTGGTGCATAGCACTTTCTGTGGAGTGACATTTTCAGAAATCATTTGTACACTACACTGCTTTAGGAAGAAGAAGAAAAAATACCACCGCAACCCTAGTGTCCCTATTCTACAGGTAATAATAAGTGAACATTCTCTGAAACTAGATGAACATTTGCAGAAAATAACCAAATCTACAAACTCAACACGTTGTGAGCTTGTAAATGGGTATATTTGCTTACATAGCATAGTGCCCTGTGGGAACCCAGTCAACTAATATAGGGTTTAGGGTAGATTCACACTGAGTCCGTTTGATCCAAACTGGTCCCCCGCTGGCCATGATTCACATTGGCCTTCATTCTTCTGCACCCCGAGTACACTTTATTCAACTGTATCAATGCTTTCACATTGCATCCAGCGACGTACGTAACTACATGTCAGTGGGCCCCCGACGCAGGCTGGTCAGCGAGTGCCTCCAACAGCATAATTGCATTGATCCGTATCCGAGTACACTTCAATCGGTCCAGAGACAATACATACCTCCATATGCAGTCCTGGGAATGGTTGGGTGATCCTCTCCGGGGGAACGGAATGATGCAATCACCCAAACCACAGAGTCTGCCAAGTGGTCCCGAGTGCGAGGGAGTACCATAGTGTGCCTAAGTGGTTAAACTATACAGAGACAGTTCAGATCAGACTGATGGCTTGGCTCCCAGCATTGCTGCTTGCAGCGTTGCCAGGGAGGGGTCGAGTCCGTCCGGAATGCTTCCGCTTGTGTCGGAGCAGACCAATTCCTTGGCCCCTGGAAGGGGGTGCATTTGTTTGGTCCGACGTATACTAACGGTCCTACATGCATGAGTCCGACACCCTGCCCAAAACCTAACCTCACAGGAAGCCACGGGTTAGTTTTAACCTGCCCATGGGTTAGTTGTGACCTGCCGCACATGTCGGGAGCCACGGGTTAGTTTTAACCCACCATGGGTTAGTTTTAACCCGCAGCATGGGTTAGATGTAACCGGCCCGCATATCAAGGGCGATAATGTTGTCGAACTAATGCCTGTCGGACAGTTAGTATGTCTAACAAACTTATATGCACCCCGTTTGCAACATCGTTGAGAAGCACTCATAAGATGGAATTCAGGGCCCTGGCAGCTGTGTCGAGGTGACACTTATATAACCCCTAATCTCTCGCGAACCGATTGCGAGCTGTGCGAGCGCTCATCTTCACCATCTGAGCAGCCATCAGCTGGGACGTGAAGCTGAACATGTTAATATCTCTAATAAAATTCCTTTCCCTTCACACTTGAAGGGAAAGGATCGATCTGATGAACGGTTCTCAAGATATGCGAAGGACAGACGCACAAATGGACGGACGGACGTACAGATGTTCCTGGAATCTGTACATTTATTGCTTACTGCCTTTTAGTGTTATGTTTTATTGATGAGAGCAACTGTGGTGGTATTAAATTTCCCTTCAAGGATCAATAGCGTATTTCTATTCTATTCCATGATTCATAGATCTAGATGTTATTTAAATAATTTCAAAACCAGTGCAGTGCGGCTACATGCTGGGCACACGGAGGTGTCAACAATGGTAAAGGTGATCAAAGTTTGCTCCGAATCTAGGCTATATACAGTATATTATTTCATAAGTATTGCACATATTTTGTTTTACGAAGGCAACCATGTCCAGAGAAAACACACTTGACCCTGAAACTCATATAATAAGGAATTTATATGCGGAGCGGAACCCCACAGTGAATTGAAGTGTAAAAAAAATAACATTGGTGGCCAAGTTGTCAAGACGTATGGTGTACAACAACACCAAAGAGACAAATAAAATAACCGGCGTGTATCGCTGTGTGTGCACGTGCGTGTCTGTATACACCGGGGTGCGACCGCGCCGGGGCCTGAAGTATACTGTATACGGTTTTCGTGGCGGAGGATTGTAAATTCAGAGGCCAGCTCCTGTCCATTAGCGAGCCTCTGGTTCCCTACCCAGCGCCCTTCGCTAGCCCGGGCGTCTCAGCGGAGTCGCTCTGAAACACAACACACCAAATGAGATGTGACTCGCGCTGCCATATACCGTTCTATTTATACTGGACGGCACGACATTGAGCGAGGGATGCAAAAAGGAAAAAAGGCCCTCACCTGCTGTTTGATTAGTTCTGGTGCCTCTCCAAGCCCCGTGGAGAGCGGTCGGTGGGATTTTTGCACCCGCACATTCCAAGGGTGGAGGCGACCGGCATGCCATTTCTCTACCTCCGCCCGCCATGCCACTCCACCCCCCCCCCCCTGAAGACTAGAGAAAACAGTAGATAATTATTTGGTGTGAAATTTCATCGCAGCTCTGTGTCTCTCTGGTGTGGCGAGGTGTGGGTTGTCTCTGATCTCATATTTGAATATGTGGAGAGAGCAGGCTTCCTGTGTTGACTGCAGGTGTTCTCTCAGGGGAGGGGGGGAGGGGGTAGGGGGGAGCTCATCAACGGCGGCTGCGTCCCCCCCACCACCCTCTCCATTTCCATCCCTTTACAGTCGAGATGAAATGAAAATGCCTTTTTTTCCCTCTCTCTTTTAGATCACATCCCTAGGTAGATTGTTCACATCATGATGGAAGGATGGATGGATGAAAAAAAACAACACACTGGTGTGTGAAGTGAGGGGCGCTCTTTATATCATTATACATCATCGCATTCCGGCCAATCACTTTTGGCGTCCTCACTTTTTAATCCTGACTTTTTAAGCCCTCAGCCAATCAAATCATCGCTATGGGGTACACACACACACCCTAGAGCTAGCCCCTCAAAAAACTTGCAAACTGGTAGCATAACGGCCGCGCTTCGGAATACTGTACCAAAAACCAACAGGTTTATAGGGTCCCTGTTTGGCCCTCTGTACCTAGACAACTGGGATTTGCATGCGTGTAGGAGTTGTGAGCTTTCTTTTCCTATATAACATTCATTATACAACAGTTCATTTCGAGGAAGCAATCTGAGCAATCTGTTGAAACAGCTTTCTAGCCGTGCTTAAACCACGACAATGGCAAAACAAATTCAACCGTGCTTTTCTCTCAAAGCGCAGCAGACTCGGTGGCTAGGCTAGCTAGTTTCTTGGGACATTTGTGGCCAGTGGCTACATCTGACATTGCAAAATTATTATTTGTCGGCGATTATCTTAGTTTTAAGGGTAATTGTTGTATATTTTACACTCAAGGGTGTTCTTTACATTTCGGAACCGCAGGCGTGCATTAATGACACACCCCCCCACCATCCCACCCTATAGCCTCAGTGAATGGCAGATTTTTATTTTATTTTATTTTATTTTATTTTATTTTATTTTATTTTATTTTATTTTATTTTATTTTATTTTATTTTATTTTATTTTATTTTATTTTATTTTATTTTATTTTATTTTTGTATAGCAAACTGTGCCGCAGGATTAACAATCATGTCGTTACACCTGGCTTTGGCTTGCAATCAATGGCGTTGAGCAAGGCAGGTGTGGCGGGCCCGGCAGAAGCCATAGGCCCCACTCACACCTTTCGATCTAGCATACAACATTGATGCATGCTAGATGTATACAAAGGGTGTGATACATCTTGCCCCAATGCATTTCCAATGGAAGTCACATGGTTTGGCACAACATTTGTGTTGTACGGCTTTTGGCTGTGTTACGACTGCCCCCCACCCCCTCATACAACACAAATGTTGTGTCAAACCATGTGACTCCCATTGGAAATGCATGGCAAGCTTGCATCAGCTATACATCTCATACAACAAGCATACATCAATCTGTTGCGAAGGCCATAGGGTTCAGTGAGAACCATTGGTGGAAAGTAACTTAGTACATTTACTTAAGAAAATATTTGAGGTACTTTACTTGACTATGTCAAATTTCTAATTTCTTTTACTTCTACGCCATTACATTTCAGAGACAATATCGTACATTTACACTACAATTATTTGAAAACTTTATTACAAAACATACTTTAACAACTTCAGCCCTATACACATTTTGGCCATTTGCAAATAGCCCGATCTACAAGCTCACAATGTGTTGCGATGCGACACATTGTGAGCTTGTATCTGCTATTTTCAAAAGATTAAATTAAATGAGACATTCTGCATAAAGAGTAGGCTACTGCATGTCTACGTACATTTTGATGCCAATACTTACTTTTACTTTTAAGTACATTTTTTATTACACAAACCTTTACTTGCGCAAACAAAGAAGTTCTACAATGCAGTATTGAATTAACCGATGTTGGGCGGGAATCCCTTTTTGTGTTTTAAGCATTATGTTATACTTTAGCTATTGAAAAATAGCAGATCTACAAGCTCATAGCGCTGTAGAACAGTCAGGTTTTAGAAGCCATTTGTAGAATTGTTCCCAGGTCAAAATGGGTTAAGAAAAAAACCTATTCTTTCCCCCACCACATGCACGCGGAGCAGCGAGAGCCGAGACCAAACCACCCCTCTCATTCCTCAACAAGACAGAGCGCCGCTTTCCGGCGAGCAGACAAGGTGAAACACGACGAGCACAACGAGCACCCCCCCCCCCCCCCTTGGACGAACGGCGAGGGGGCTTTTATGCACTTTAATGATTTTATTAATCCGATGAGTCAAGCGGCGCTGTCGTCCGTCGTAGCATTACATCATCTGTCTTAAGTGGCTGTTTCCTACCGCCAGTTGTTTTGACCTTGACTTTGGGATTACATGAACGCTACTTATCATGAGAGACGGCCTCGTTTCTCCCACGGAAAATAAATAAAACACAAAAAGGATAGGATGTACAGGTACATTGTAAAATATGCTGGAGCTTTGGACATGGCCAAAACAATCTGTGGCGAACCGTTTCTACCAAAGCGGGCCTAGTAGCGTCGCAGTCCCGCCCCCTTTCATGACGATGCCAGGCCCAGGAAATAATTCCCAATGCATTTTCCCCATAGACATTTCAAAAAGTATTTATTTAAAGACCTTTTAAGCAAACAAATAATTACAAAGAAGAAAAACAACCAAAAAAAAGTGTTCTAACCTGCCGTTTCTTTTCTTCTTTCTAATTATTTGTTCGGCCCGAAAAATTGTGGTTTGTCACAACTCAAGTTGGCTTTGTACGAAGCTTAAAAGGTCTTTAAATACATACCTTTTGAAATGTCTATGGGGAAAATGAACGGGGAATCATTTCCTGGGCCCTGGTAGGGGGTGGGACAGCAACGCATAGAGCTTTGGATTCAGCATGGCCAGAACACGCACGCCCACATTCAAAATTAACAAACCGGCTTTGATTTGGAGTAAAATAGGAAATAGGCAGTTAAGGACCACTTTTACCATCGGACCGGATGTTGTTGTTTTCATATCACTAATTTGACGGAGATTAATCAATCTGCGTCTCGGGCACATGACAGTGACCTTGAACTTGATGGTGATTTACGTCATGTGCCTTTAAACTGTTAATTAGTTAGAAAATCTCTATTTATCGAACGGGGGTGCATATGTTGGTTAGACACACTAACACTAACAGCAATAGTCTGACAACACCGTGGCTTCCAGCATGCGTGGTCGGTTACAACTACCCCGTGGCAGGTTAAAACTAACCCATGGCTCCTGACATGTGTGGTGGGTTAAAACTAACCTGTGGCAGGTTAAAACTAACCCATGTCTCCCGAAATGCTTGGCCGGTTACAACTATCCTGTGGCAGGTTAAAACTAACCCATGGCTCCTGACATGCGTGGCCGGTTACAACTACCCCGTGGCAGGTTAAAACTAACCCATGTCTCCTGACATGTGTGGCGGGTTAAAACTAGCCCATGGCAGGTTAAAATTAACCCATGTCTCCTGACATGTGTGGCAGGTTAAAACTAGCCTGTGGCAGGTTAAAACTAACCTGTGGCTTCCTGTGAGGTTAAGGGTTGGGTTTTGGTCTATAACGCCTGTCGCTGTCGGACGAAACACATGCACCCTCTATATGGAATGTGCCGTCCTTAGATTTTACGCTCCGAGACAAGTAAAGTCTTCTCTCTCGCATACTGACATCAGTGCCAAGGCTCCCAGCAGAAAGTGTCCCGTTGTGTTCCTGGTGTGCGTCTCGATGCACTCCAGGTCTCAATGAGAGCACCACACTGAAGCGGTGGATGCATTGGGTTCATCAACATTAGACAGGCGTGGGGTGATAAAGCTGCTGCATGCTCGCAGGGCTCCTCCGCTCAAGGTTTGACATGTTGTACATGACTGTCAGTTCACTGTGGAGACGAGGGAGATCAAAGAGCAGCGCACAAAGTAGTTTGCCTCAATAACACTTTCAAACTCAGAGAGTCAAGGAAGTTTTCTTTGTATGTCGAAAACCTCTTTAGGTCCGGGAGGGCAATGAACAGGAGATTTCTGTGCTCTTCTTTGAACCAGCAGCTCGCTGTGCAGATGTTGGCACACAGTGGGCACATGTCTGTGCCCTCTGAGCCCTGGGAGCCCCAGTAGATCGAAAATAGCCGGTCTATGCTGTACCACGTCACAACGCCTCGCAACGCTAGGCTATTTTCACAGAGTCAATCTAAATGTAGTGCCTTAACTCCCAATTGCTTGTCAGGGTGAGGGGCCCCCAGTTCAAATATGATTATTATTGGGGGGTCAGGGGGAGCCTGAATGGGTTGGGACCCACTGTGCTACAGAGCAATACTCCTTATCTTGCCAGATTCCAAAACAGCACGTCAGCCATTGTGCAAAAGATGAACTAAACTGTGTCTTCCGCAAAGCCTGTGGTCCACGTTAAGTTCAAAGTGCCCCATGACTACCTCTCACTCTGCTCGTGCACAGAGCAGACCTAACATGTTGAAAAGTGTTGGAGACACTCTAGGGACTCCTTGCCGGAATACTTATCTTATCCAGAAGTTTTGTACATTTTGCTGATTTCGTGAAAAAGGCTGCTATAGGCCACTGAGGTGAGAGGAAAAATTATCTTGGATTAATTTTAGCAGTACATGACAAGGTTGAGAGAGTGCTTAACAATGAATGAAAAGGTGGTCATTTGTTTATCTTGTTACTTGTTACTACATTCAGACCAGCTAGAGCCCATGAGTGCAGATTCAAGTCCTCTGAGACAGTGGTTTACACATTGTACTAGTAGTAGTAAAGCAATAGTGTTATCTTTACTCACCAAATACATTCAAATACAAATGCAACAGCAACATTCTCAAAAATGAAAGAAAGTCGTATTTTCGCCTTACACCCGTTGTCGAGACACGACTAATGGAGTTGGAACAACAGATGTTCAGGAGGCGGAGGAACAAACCTTGGTCCTGCCCTTCACGCCACTCTCCGCCCTCCACGCCAATCTACCTGACCCTATTTATACCTAGCCTGGGTAAACCCACTCCCCCTGCTGGACAACATTTCATTCTGCCAGGAGGGGTGAGTCTGGCATAATCGCCTGTGTGGCTGTTTAGCCGTGGGGCGGGAGAGTAGCGTTGACGGACAACCCCTTCAGCCAATCAGCGTATATCAAAACAAGAGGCGTCATCTAAACGCGTTCCGTTCCTACTTCCTCATTCCCATGTTTGTTGTTGTGAATGAGTCGAGGAGTTCACACGTCATCAACTGCTCAAATCGTTCCTGATTGGCCAACGTGCGCTGTCAATCACAGAGCCCTGAGCTCGGTCGCGGATTGGCTCGTACCAAAGCTGATACAATCTTAAGGACTTTGTATTACCATTTAGCCAGACTCACCCCTCCTGGCAGAATGAAATGTTGTCCAGCAGGGGGAGTGGGTTTACCCAGGCTAATTTATACCCGCCTATTATACCACCCAGAATCCTGCATGCTTCAACCGCCTCGCTGCGTCACACACAGGCCACTTTCCTACAGGCTTCTCGCATCCCACCTCCACCCCATTCACCTATAGTAGCTCCTTTCCCTGCTCCTACCAGCACTAGAAAACCTACATTCACATCGCTAAAGTGGAACACACAATTTAAACAAAACTATTTTCTCACCTACTCTCTCTCCCTCTCCCATTTCTCAGGTTCCTGCTGGGGGTTATTGTCCATGTGCGCCGCAAGACGACCGACCTAGCTCCTCCCCAAAGACTCCAGTGTTGGCGACACTGATGCTGGCGAGTCATTTATATTGTGATGTACGACAGTGTCATGTACCGAAAGTAGCTGATTTTATAAGCTCACAGCGCATCACAGATGCAACCTGCTGGAAGCTTATACAATTTACAATTTAGGCATTTAGCAGACACTCTTAATCCAGAGCGATTTACATTAAGCAAGAACAAAAAGCATGGGAATACATCACAAAAAAGCATTTATCATGAAACATGCGTAAACTAGGAAAGTAACAGTGGAATATCTATATTATGAGACTATACATATAAACTATATATATATACTACTATGCTATACATATGTACTATGGCGTGCTATGACTATATACAATGCAATTATAGTGCTGTCTACATAACATGCTATAAGTCTGTATCAAATGCTATCTAAGTCTACAGAAATGCTATCTAAGGGGGTAGGGTAAGTGCTATGGGCCATGATGGAGTCTGAAAAGGTGGGTTTTCAGACTATAGATCTGCTATTTCCGTCCGTGACACTGTGACCGTACGACAGAGCATAAAGTAGGGATGAGACATGAATGAGAAGAGTGCATAAAGCTGAATTACACTTCCATTGCACAATGGAGACACTGACGTGCGATAGACTACAAATTAGGAATGATGACACATAATGAACTTCAATGCATATAGAATAATTAACAATAACGACCAGGTCCTCTCTCCCTCTAATGTAACTAATCAAATTCTGTCCGTGTACATGACTGTCATTATACAGTCGTGCTGCACGTGTAATGAGTCTTTTCCTACATGTCTGCCCTGACATGCACCACAACATGGAAGGCAACTAAGTACATTTACTCAAGTGGTGCATTTTTACTTGAGTCGTAAATTCACATCTCAAGGGGCAGATGCTGTACTTTTTATACACCATTACAGTTATTTGACAGCTTCAGTTAGCCTACTAGTTATTCTGCAGATTTGACATGTTGATTGTTGCTCCGAAGACATGGATTATTAATACAGTACAAAACATACGTTACCTGATAAATGATGTATTATTCTAGCGCGGAACTACCCAACAGCACATAAAGTAATTAGCGTCAGTCACACCTTTACCAGCTGCAACATTATAGTCAAGAATACATTAATGCATTATTAATTAATTCTGCATAATTTCATTCTGCACAAAGAGCACTTTTATTCTTGGTGCTGTTTTGATGCAAATACTTTTGTGCCTTCACAAGTAAAAGTTTGTTATCAAAGTACTTCTTCCAAAATTGCAAGTACGCATGTAACAAATTGTGTCATTCACACGCAGCTAGAATAATTTTAGCTACATTCACAACAGCTGTCCTATTTTAGTTTTTATTCACATGAACATACACCTGGAACAAGGGATATGAGATGAACCAGATTACAAGCTCATCATTGCACATCACAGATGAAAGTTTTTTCATGTTTTTCAACATAAATGCAATTTCCATATATTTGATAAGTGAGATTACAGTACAAATTGAGATTGTCAAACAAGATCATCATCATTGCATGTGCAGTGCCTTTCTCTCTGTATTAAGCAAATGCAGAAATATATTAATTTAATTTTAGATAAATTTTTCTATATCTATAAAGAGTCTCAACTATACTTATAGCCAAAATGAGTTTTCTTCAACGGGTGGCTGGCATCTCCCTTAGAGATAGGGGGAGAAGTTCAGTCACACGAGAGAGACTCGGAGTAGAACCGCTGCTCCTTCGCCTGGAAAGGAGCCAGCTTAGGTGGTTCTGGCATCTGGTTAGGATGCCTCTCAGACGTCTCCCTAGGGAGGTCCTCGAGGCACGTCCCACTGGGAGGAGACCCCGGGGCAGAACATCTCGGGATCCCCCAGGAGGAAGTCAATAATGTTGCTCTGGAGCACTCTGGTGGAGCTGTTGCCCCCGCGACTACGGATAAGCGGTTGAAGATGGATGGAACTACATATAGCTGTCCGAGCAGACAAAAGCAAGCAATTTCTTTGGTTTGACTGCTGCTCAGACATACATCCAAGTATTTGGAGGCAAGGCCAAATCCACAATAAATCTTATTCTAGTTCATATTAGTTCTATTTGCGACAGTAGGTCGCAGATTACTATGAAAACCTGCAAAACCAGTCCGTCCATCCGTCACGCCTTGTGATATGCTCCATATATGGCCGTCTCCATATGTCTATCTGACCTCGTCAAACCCTGTACAATCAAGACCTCATCAAACACTGTTTTGTGCATTGTTTTGGTCAAAGTTGATACCATGGCAAAGCGTTCACCCAGCAGTCTGCCGTCACCCAGACGGATGCGTGCATGCGCCGATCTTCCCCAGCAGTCTGCTGTCACCCAGACGGATGCGTGCATGCGCCGATCTGCCCCAGCAGTCTGCCGTCACCCAGACGGATGCGTGCACGCTGCCGATCTGCCCCAGCAGTCTGCCGTCACCCAGACGGATGCGTGCACGCTGCCGATCTGCCCCAGCAGTCTGCCGTCACCCAGACGGATGCGTGCATGCGCCGATCTGCCCCAGCAGTCTGCCGTCACCCAGACGGATGTGTGCACGCTGCCGATCTGCCCCAGCAGTCTGCCGTCACCCAGACGGATGCGTGCATGCGCCGATCTGCCCCAGCAGTCTGCCGTCACCCAGACGGATGTGTGCACGCTGCCGATCTGCCCCAGCAGTCTGCTGTCACCCAGACGGATGCGTGCACGCTGCCGATCTGCCCCAGCAGTCTGCCGTCACCCAGACGGATGCGTGCACGCTGCCGATCTGCCCCAGCAGTGCGACCTCCACCCTCTCATGGAGGAGACTGCCAACGAGCGGCACCGCCCGCCGTCTGACCAGGGAAACACCAGCAGCGACACTGCCAGAGTCTCACAGAGACTTAATACAATCCCTGTTATGCCCATATATGGAGATCCCTGTTGTCATCAATATTAAGCCCATATATGGGAATGTCAATATATGGACATATGACGGTCTCATGATAACCAGTGTGGCTGTCGCGACGTGAGTCACACTTGCAAATGAACCAAGTTGATACGACACATGGATGTCCATATGTGGAGCTGACTATCATCACCTGGATCTCCATATATGAAGATCACGACACTGACCTCATCAAACCCTGGATAGCCATACATAGAGAAGACTGGGTTGTCACCTAGATCAGCATGTATGGAGCCGGTCAGCGACTCTATACATGTAACTAACAGTGACACCAGATTAATAGTTTAACTCCTGCTTCTCAACTGTGCCATATTAAGAAGCTCTGTTGTTTGACCTCGAGGTCTCGCTTCAATCCTGCACCTGACAAATAAGTCAGATGCAGGAGTGAAAAGAGCCAGAGTAAGTATACTGTGTCATTTAAAATTCAGGAAAAGATAGCATTTAAAAAAAAAAAATTCAGTTACAGATTAAGCTTATGAATGAATTGACAAAAACGAAAACTAAGGGCATTTTTTCTATCATTTCAGTTAATTTTTGTTAGTTTTTTCTGTTCAGTTAACAGAAATGTTTAATTTTTATTTTAGCTTTAGCTTTAGCATCTGAGTGCAGATGTTCCCTTTAAAAATCCATAGCCATGCCTGCATGACACTACTACTTACAACAGAACAAGATGGAGGTCATTCTAGATCAAAAATCCTTTTCACCCATGTCGAGCCTCGTCAGGCAGCTCGTCAGCTGCCCAGATACGCCGGGCATGAGGCGTGATAAAGCGGCTATTAGTTTGAACACTCTGACCTTACAAAAGGAAAACTGTCACAAACTTACTTCTCCAAAGTATCCAGACCCCTAAAAATCGCATGATCAATCGAGCTGACTCGAGTGTTTTACGAGCGTGATTTTCAGTCAAGGGGTGTCAGCGTGTGATTAGAGCTCCATCTATCATGGTGATGGGGCTAAGTATTGGCTCCCACTGACACTCGGTGAAGAATAGCCGCGGACGTTGCAGACTCACTACATCAGCAGTCCGGGCCGCTCACTAGATTCGACAACACCCAACAGCACACGCGTATATGCATGCGTGGCATGCGTGTGCAGCACGCGCTCGCCATTGGCGTCAATTACTCTCACGCAGTGGTGGAAAAAGTACTCAAATGTTTGTTTTTTTACTTAAGAAAGAGTATGAATACTGCAATGTACTGTAGATAAAATTCCGGAAATCGAAAGTAAAATTACAAAAGTATTGCCGTCAAAATGTACTTAAAGTGCCAAAAGTAGAACCTATCATTGTGCAGATTGTCTCATTTCATTTCATGTATAAAATAATTTTAAAAAAATCTACAAATTAGCAACTAAAGTTTTCAAATAAATGTAGTGGAGCAAAAGTAGCTCACAATATTTGGATCCGAGATGTAGTGGAGTAGAAATAAAAGTATTGGAAATTGGAAATACTCAAGTAAAGTACAAATACCTCAAAATTGTACCTAAGTACAGTACTTAAGTAAATGTACTTAGTTACTTTCACCACTGGAAATTACTTTAGATTAGAGATGTCCCGATACTTTATCGGTATCAGATAAGTATCGGATCGGCCCTTATTTGTTCATATCGGGTCATATCGGTATCGGCAAATATGCCAGTCTAACCACTAACCAGCGATCCGACACTGGGTAAGGGGTTGACAGTTGACACTATGGCAGGTAAATATAATGTTGGGGCATGTGGAGTTTGCTTTCCAGTTGCCCAAACTGCAAGTGCACATTTGAGTGAGTAGTCTGCTATAAACACAACACGAGATATAAAGCTATATAGCTATGAACACTATTCCCGGTCGGTGGACTTCAAAATAAGATATATTTTCTTTTTTATTATTATTATTATATATATTGTCTGGTATCTGTATTCGGTAAAGGTATCGGCTAACACAGAAATTGTGGTATCGGGATCGGAAAAGAAAAAAAGTGTATTGAGACATCCCTACTTTAGATAATGTCAATGACTTGCATGAGAAGGAGAGAGGTGGTGGAGTTAGCTGTTTTAGCAGACAGTTTGAGAAGAAGAGAGGTGGTGGAGTTAGCTGTTTTATCAGACAGTTTGAGAAGGAGAGAGGTGGTGGAGTTAGCTGTTTTAGCAGACAGTTTGAGAAGGAGAGAGGTTGTGCTTTAGCAGACAGTTTGAGAAGGAGAGAGGTGGTGGAGTTAGCTGTTTTAGCAGACAGTTTGAGGGTCCAATGCGTTTTTTACTACTTTCCTTTGGTTCAATATTTTCGAAACAACACACAGACGTTGTGTTCAATAGCACTGATTGGAATTAAATCAAAAACCTCAAAAATGTAGTTATGAGGTTTCCTCCGTGATCCAAAATCACAGACAATTTCCGCTCTAATATCATGATATGGATATAACATTGATACTAGGGATGTCCCGATCAAATTTTTTTGGCTCCTGATCCGATTTCGATCATTGGAATATAAGCCATTATAACAGGTAAGAAAATATAGACTTTGTTTTTTTCTTATTTTCTATTCAATTCATCAAGGCATTGAGGGGGAGGGGCATTTCCGGTGATAAGATTAGACTTTTGAGCGGTTTTGAATAGACATTGAATTGTGTTTGTTTAGATAAACAACTAAATAAATCCTAATGTTTGTGTGTATTCCTTCACAGGAAATGCCTTTTCTGGAATCAAACTAATATGCTTCTATCTTCTGCTCAACAGCATAGGAGCAGGTCACCATGCATTGCTTTGCCCGACATAGACTGTGTCATAACAGGTAATATAATTTCCATATATCATCAAGGCATTCCGGTGATAAGCTTGTGTTTGTGTGTTTAGATAAACAACTAAATAAATCCTAATTGTTTTCACACACACACACACACACACACACACACACACACACACACACACACACACACACACACACACACACACACACACACACACACACACACACGCTGAGTCATGGAGATACATGGTTTCTGCCCGACAGCGACAATATTGTAGTTGTCTGGGTCCAATTTGCATTGTGTGTGTGTGTGCGTGTGTGTGTGTCTCATTTGGAGCCTGGGGAGGCATGTTGGCACTGTTCCATTTAGTTGTCTTTCACAGAGTTAAATTTACACCCCGTAATGTTGTTAACACCACCTTAATTAAAGCCGACAGGGCGACCTGACACTGTTGTTCTGCTCTGCAGTATCTAATGTGTTTTCGCTGTTGTGCCATTTTATGACAAAAAATATTGTCTTTCCTTCCTCTTGTACTTTGCTTCGCCATGCCATTTTCTACAGTATGTGTACCGTGATAGATAGATAGATAGATAGATAGATAGATAGATAGATAGATAGATAGATAGATAGATAGATAGATAGATAGATAGATAGATAGATAGATAGATAGATAGATAGATAGATAGATAGATAGATAGATAGATAGATAGATAGATACGTTCTGTCCAGCCTGGGAGGGCGATTGATTGATTGATTGATTGATTGATTGATGCACACACACACACACACACACACACACACACACACACACACACACACACACACACACACACACACACACACACACACACACACACACACACACACACACACAGATAAGAAACAAGTCTGTTGGCTCTTTTAAGCCATCTCTCTCTCTCTCTCTCTCTCTCTCTCTCTCTCTCTCTCTCTCTCACAGAGTAAAAGCTCTTGACTCACAGGATGAAAGAGCTCTTTCATTTGACAGATGTGTTTTCACTGCTCCACTCAGCAACGTCCACATAGGCAGAGAAGAGATAACAGTAATCCCAGCTGTCTAGGTGTGAGATGGAGTGATGTACACACACACGTCTCGTCATACTGTAGAGCAGTGGTTCCCAAACCTTTTCATGTCAAGGACCCCCAAATTGACACCAATTAGCCCGCGGACCCCCCATTTGAAAACATATATGCCAGGGACCCCCACCAGAGGAGATCTTTACGGCTATAGCAGAGATTCTCAACCCGTTTAATTTCAAGGACCCCCGGTTTGACATGCATATTAGTCTACGGAGCCCCATTGAATGGCATTTCTATCTCCGAGTTTATATTTATAGAGAGTGTACAAATGGAACCAAATGTCACAGTCACAGCCACAGTCTATTAACAAATAATGCATATCTAAAATGTATGCAAATGAAATATCTAATCACTTAGAATAACACGTTTGTATATACAGTATATATATATACACCTTTATTGAAAGGATAAGCCCCTTGAGCTGTCTCATTTTAGAGGGGGTCCTCAACACAGTACAATGCATGATATTTACTTCCCCACCTTTCCCATGCAGTATAGCATTAGGCTATTATACTTTGTTGACTGGGGTCCAACAGGGGTCTATGTTTGTCACACTCCATTTCTCCCCCTATACGCAAACATTCTGCACATTTTTGCCACAGAATTGACTACGGTATACATGCAGACCGTGGCCATCTTGACATTGGATTTTGGAAGCACTCGTTTTCAGTAAAGCAACATCCTGCTGCCTCCTGCATTATGTGCAAACGCAGGGCCGTGTAGTGATATCCAACGAGCATTTCCAAAGTCAAACCTCTGCAAGGAACTTCTTGACAGAACGTAGCTCATATAACATGTCTACGGTGGATTTTTTATGAAACAAACATTTGCTGATAGAAAGAGGATAATTCAAGCTTTTCGTACAGCTGCAATGATGGTGAGTTTGACATTGTTTAATACAATCAGACAGGACTTTTCTGTTTGGATGTGCAGTACGGGCTGTCAATGGCAAATTGCACCTAGTTACCACCCTGCCATTAACTTAATGGCAAGATGGGCCTTTTGGCATTACAAATAATTACAAGGAAGAAAAACAACAACAAAAGTGTTGAAAATGCATGGGGAACTATTCCCTGGGCCTGTCGTCGTCACGAAAGGGGGGTGGGACTGCGACGTTCTATAGGGAAGTGACACTAGGATTGATGTGGTTCAACTCCACAATGGCCCTGCATGTTTCCCACGGCTAGCATCCATCCACATATACAGTACAGCTCTGTGATGAGGCTTCTGCCTGAACGAAGGCTGACAGTCGAGCTGCTGACTCCACCAGATTCTCCACAGTCGTTGCATCTGAGCCTCGTATATCCTCAGAACATTTCTTTTTAAAGCTCATCAGCCCTTTTGGAGAAACAGTCAAATTTCCATATTGTTTCTCCCTCTCCCAATATTTAACCCATATGGACCTGAGGATGCATCTGTGTCACCTCATAGCTGTTAATCACTTTAAGTAACCATTATTTTAAACTTTAGCTCTTGAAATATAGCAGTTCTACAAGCTCGTAGGCGCCGTGCTACAAGCTTGTAGATCTGCTATTTTTGAAAACATGAAAATGTGGCACAAATCTTTGAATATATATTCTGTCACAGCAAACGTTTTTAACTCATATCTTTGCTTCTGGGGTTGGTCACACAACATATTTTCAGATTTCCAGGCGGCCAATTACATATAATTTCTGGGGTCCTTGACATGAAATAGTTTGAGAAGCACTGATTTAGAAACATAAGGTTTTCTTTTTTCAAGAACACTCTCAGGATTTATTTTGTAGAATCTGGTGTGCATGGAGCTATAGGTCTCAACGGATTAAATGCATATATGCAGAGCAGCAGCAAACCCCCGCCGGATCTATCTGGCAATAAAATTGTGAGAAATGAAATAAAAATAAAAATAGGCTCTTATGGGTTCAGTGTGATATCAGCGCTTTAGTGCAGGCAGGCCGGAAACAACACCTCCCATATAGCCTCGCTCACCTCGCGCCCGCCCGCCTGGCAGCTACTGTACAGTATAAGGTGCTGATGCTTCAAAGTGTCAAAGCAAATCCACATTGATATGGTTTAAGGTTATGGCCGGGGGTCTCCGAGGAGGTCCTCATGACATTATTGAAATCCCGACCCTTTGTTTATGACCGTGAACTTTCCATTCACAAGGTGTCTGTATTCATGTCAAAGCCATCTCTCTCTCTCTCTCTCTCTCTCTCTCTTCCCCCCCCCCCCATCTTTTCCACATGCATGCATCTTCGTGGAAAACGTTCTGCGTTTTGCCATAATAAAAAAATAATTGTCCAGGGCGCAGCAGGAGAGGTGGAGCGGTGCGATTGATGTCCCGCTGAGACAATTCCAACCGCCCCTTCCCTGGGAGGTTTCTAACCCGGGCTAAATACTGTATGTACTCCCTCCCAAACCCAACCCCCCGTGCACGCCATCATCCATAACACCCCCCGCCCGCTAACCACCGGGCTCCCAAACCCCCTCGTGCACGCCATCATCCACAACACCCCCCGCCCGCTAACCACCGGGCTCTGGCCCCTTTTCTCTCCTCCTCCTCCTCCTTCCCACTCCTCATGTCACCATCAATCATTTCCCGCCGCTCTCCAAACTCTGGGAAAATAAATAAATAAATAATAATAATAATAGGCTATCGAAGCATATATTCTGCTCACAGTCAGATATTCATGCAGACGACGGCTCTATAGTCTAAAACTGAAACGAAAAAAAAGGGAAAAAGCCAACACCGGTCTCGCAATCTTCTTGTCATGGGCTGAAAAGTGAAGGCTCACGCTGAAGTGTGAACTCGGTGTGAATATGTCTGGTGACACAAAGACAGGACAACACGAAGACGAAGACGCCATGTTGTTTCACAACCACCGTCCATCTGGAATCACCGTAGCACAATCGCTGGGCCTTGTCTTCCAAATACATGGCGGAGTCAGGTTAGAATGTACTGTAAACACCACTTTAAAAATCACACCCGTGTGAACTGAGTGGTGCAACTCCCCCCCCCCCCCCCTCTCTCTCTCTCTCTCTCTCTCTCTCATTAGCAGGCAACAGTGCTGCAGCACTGTCTCTCTCTCTGTTTCTGGCAAACAGCGCCCCTACTGGTACTCATTATATGATGCTCATACATAGGTGAACACGGACAAAGCTGTTCCTTGGAGTGGTTGCACCACTCAAAAAAGGTATAACAATAACAAATGTGTTGTTTATGATAATGCCAAAATTATTATTATTTTGTCGTTGTGTCTTTAAGTTTGTAATTTTGTCATAAAAATAAATAAATATTGCTTTATCCATTCAGTAAAACAGCCACAAAATGCAAGCAAAAACAAATCTTATAGCTTATATAAATTATTCGTATCTAGGGCCTGTATGTTTATTTTTGCTTGCTATTTGGCTTGTATTCGGTTTTACTGAACGGATGGATGCAAACACGACAGGCAAACATGTGTGTACACACACACACACGCACACACACACACACACACACACACACACACACACACACACACACACACACACACACACACACACACACACACAGAGCTGCTTAGGTTAAGCTTTGAGCCTCTCTGTGCTGTAAATGGCAGATATGAATGTGTTCGGAAATGTGACGTGTGTAGTTACCAGCTGATATGTGCTTATGATGAGCTGTGCGATGGGTTACGGCCTCTCTCAACACATTATTAATCATATCTAACGACTTCAGATACCACACTAAACACTTTGCCCTACAGGATTTCCCCTTACTGCTGCAGCCATCGTTCAATATGTGGCCCCGGGCTTGACTGGTTCACACATGGTGAGTTGTGCGTGTGTGTGTGTGTGTGTGTGTGTGTGTGTGTGTGTGTGTGTGTGTGTGTGTGTGCATGCGTGAGTGCGTGCGTGCATGTGTGCATGCGTGCGGGCCCACTTGTATTTTCACCACTTACAGCAGAGGGTGCATTAAGAGGAAAATGGCTAAGTGGGGAGAGGTGGTCTTTCTTGAGGGAGAAACAGAGGAGGCGAAAAGAAAAGGACGAAATTTAGTAAAGATAAAGAGCAGAGCAGAGCAGAGCAGAGGAGAGGGAGTCGGGGAGACACGTAGGAGCTGGCTGATCTCAAGCGGCAAATTAGGGCCTCTCCCAGATCAATACGAGGGGAGCCATGCACAGATTTCATTAGTTGGAAAACGTGTGCAGCTAAAAGGATGCAAACGGATATTGATGTCTTGAGATGTGATTGATCTCTTCTTTCTCAAAAAAATTACACAGGGAGTTGCGGACTGAGTGAGAGTTTGCTTTGACTTTGTTTATACTTTTTCACCGGACACACCCTCGCGTGTCTTAAAATACCACTCATCTGTCACTGACCTTTTTGGCTCAGATGAAAACAACACGCTCGCTTTTCATTCATATCACAAAATATCTCAAGTGCACCCGGGAGGATGAGATATACCGGCTCACTCCTCCCAACCACCACTGGAGTTCCTGGAAAGATTTCTCCCATTAGTTTTTTAAAAGCCAATAAACAACATAGTGACATTTGGTTATTTCATGTCTTCCACTGTACATATAGGTCCATCTTTAGCAACTAGGGAACACTTCTAATAAATATTTGATAATGATGTCAAGGAGATAACAGACATTAAATGTTGTTATGTTTGTTTTTCTATATAATGAGCATATGTATGAGTGGGCACATAATGATACTGTACAGGGACGTGCAGAGACTGTTACAGAGGCAGGGGCTGAAACACAAGGCGGCAGACCCTGCCATGTTCAGTGGTCAAAATGCATTTTCAGTGATCAATCAATATCTATTGTTCTTTTTGTTTTTCTTTTTTTGGATCAATGAAACAAAAAAAAAGTATATAGTTGAAGTTCCTATTTATCTGCATCAAAATGAAGATTCACAAAAATACACACTTGGCATGATTTTACATTCATTTTTGAACGTTAATGTTATCAATCAAATCTTAGTGTTTTGCCAACTGTGGCCCCCCTTGCCCAGAGGTTGGGAATCTCCGCTTTACATTATGGCCCGTTGGCTTCATTAGATAATAGATTTTGCCCAGAATAGTCTCAGAAGCATTTTTCTTACAGCATGTTGTACTTGCACAGCAGCACAGATATACGAGACAGCCAAGTATAGAGCCAGCTATCCACAGAGTTATTTCCTCATCACTCATTTGATTTCTCTCGGCCATCTGATAAATGTGTCGTTATGATAGTCTTAAATGATTAATCGGGGTAGAATATATGTTTTTAAATTTCCATTCATTATGCTGCGTCACATTTTATCTGACCCACATTTAATCATTTTTTGCCATATTGCATATTAATGATTACACTGGTACCTGTGTAATGGGAGCGGGGGGGCACTTGATGTGAATGGCCACTTCGGTACACTTATGCTTCATTTATACGCCGTCGGTCGTACGGGAAGTGTACATCTGTCCATGTGACACAGAGCCCGTACGGGGAAGTGTACATCTGGCTATGTGACACAGAGCCCGTACGGGGAAGTGTACATCTGGCTAGTGGCTATGTGACACATAGCCCCTACGGGGAAGTGTACATCTGGCTGTGTGACACATAGACCGTACGGGGAAGTGTACATCTGGCTGTGTGACACATAGACCGTACGGGGAAGTGTATATCTGGCTGTGTGACACATAGCCCGTACGGGGAAGTGTACATCTGGCTATGTGACACATAGCCCGTACGGGGAAGTGTACATCTGGCCATGTGACACATAGCCTGTACGTATGGGGAAGTGTACATCTGGCTATGTGACACATAGCCTGTACGTATGGGGAAGTGTACATCTGGCTATGTGACACAGAGCCCGTACGGGGAAGTGTACATCTGGCTATGTGACACATAGCCCCTATGGGGAAGTGTACATCTGGCTGTGTGACACATAGCCCCTACGGGGAAGTGTACATCTGGCTGTGTGACACATAGACCGTACGGGGAAGTGTACATCTGGCTGTGTGACACAGACTGTACGGGGAATTGTACATCTGGCTATGTGACACATAGCCCGTACGGGGAAGTGTACATCTGGCTATGTGACACATAGCCTGTACGTATGGGGAAGTGTACATCTGGCTATGTGACACATAGACCGTACGGGGAATTGTACATCTGGCTATGTGACACATAGCCCGTACGGGGAAGTGTACATCTGGCTATGTGACACATAGCCTGTACGTATGGGGAAGTGTACATCTGGCTATGTGACACATAGACCGTACGGGGAATTGTACATCTGGCTATGTGACACATAGCCCGTACGGGGAAGTGTACATCTGGCTATGTGACACATAGCCTGTACGTATGGGGAAGTGTACATCTGGCTATGTGACACATAGCCTGTACGTATGGGGAAGTGTACATCTGGCTATGTGACACAGAGCCCGTACGGGGAAGTGTACATCTGGCTATGTGACACATAGCCCCTACGGGGAAGTGTACATCTGGCTGTGTGACACATAGCCCCTACGGGGAAGTGTACATCTGGCTGTGTGACACATAGCCCCTACGGGGAAGTGTACATCTGGCTGTGTGACACATAGCCCCTACGGGGAAGTGTACATCTGGCTGTGTGACACAGACTGTACGGGGAAGTGTATATCTGGCTGTGTGACACATAGCCCGTACGGGGAAGTGTACATCTGGCTATGTGACACATAGCCCGTACGGGGAAGTGTACATCTGGCCATGTGACACATAGCCTGTACGTATGGGGAAGTGTACATCTGGCTATGTGACACAGAGCCCGTACGGGGAAGTGTACATCTGGCTATGTGACACATAGCCCCTATGGGGAAGTGTACATCTGGCTGTGTGACACATAGCCCCTACGGGGAAGTGTACATATGGCTGTGTGACACATAGACCGTACGGGGAAGTGTACATCTGGCTGTGTGACACAGACTGTACGGGGAATTGTACATCTGGCTATGTGACACATAGCCCGTACGGGGAAGTGTACATCTGGCTATGTGACACATAGCCTGTACGTATGGGGAAGTGTACATCTGGCTATGTGACACATAGACCGTACGGGGAATTGTACATCTGGCTATGTGACACATAGCCCGTACGGGGAAGTGTACATCTGGCTATGTGACACATAGCCTGTACGTATGGGGAAGTGTACATCTGGCTATGTGACACATAGACCGTACGGGGAATTGTACATCTGGCTATGTGACACATAGCCCGTACGGGGAAGTGTACATCTGGCTATGTGACACATAGCCTGTACGTATGGGGAAGTGTACATCTGGCTATGTGACACATAGCCTGTACGTATGGGGAAGTGTACATCTGGCTATGTGACACAGAGCCCGTACGGGGAAGTGTACATCTGGCTATGTGACACATAGCCCCTACGGGGAAGTGTACATCTGGCTGTGTGACACATAGCCCCTACGGGGAAGTGTACATCTGGCTGTGTGACACATAGCCCCTACGGGGAAGTGTACATCTGGCTGTGTGACACATAGCCCCTACGGGGAAGTGTACATCTGGCTGTGTGACACAGACTGTACGGGGAAGTGTATATCTGGCTATGTGACACATAGACCGTACGGGGAAGTGTACATCTGGCTATGTGACACATAGCCCGTACGGGGAAGTGTACATCTGGCTATGTGACACATAGCCCGTACGGGGAAGTGTACATCTGGCTATGTGACACATAGACCGTACGGGGAAGTGTACATCTGGCTATGTGACACATAGCCCGTACGGGGAAGTGTACATCTGGCTATGTGACACATAGCCTGTACGTATGGGGAAGTGTACATCTGGCTATGTGACACATAGCCTGTACGTATGGGGAAGTGTACATCTGGCTATGTGACACATAGCCTGTACGTATGGGGAAGTGTACATCTGGCTATGTGACACATAGCCTGTACGTATGGGGAAGTGTACATCTGGCTATGTGACACATAGCCCGTACGGGGAAGTGTACATCTGGCTGTGTGACACAGAGCCCGTACGGGGAAGTGTACATCTGGCTGTGTGACACAGAGCCCGTACGGGGAAGTGTACATATGGCTATGTGACACAGAGCCCGTACGGGGAAGTGTACATATGGCTATGTGACAGAGCCGGTACGTACGGGGAAGTGTACATCTGGCTATGTGACACATAGCCCGTACGGTGAAGTGTACATCTGGCTATGTGACACGCTGTTTATATATTTAACCACATGAACCCTAGTAGCCCTATTGTGGACATGGCATAGTCTGATTTGATCTAACATTCGGACAGAATTGAAGAATCATTCAGTGAACATTGGATAATATATTGGAGAGAAATTGAAGAACATTAAATGTACAATACATTGTGAATATTGTGTGCATAATATTGGCCAATTGACCAATAGATCTGCTATTTTCAAAAGATGTTTAGACACTTGAAAACTTGATACGGGACATCCTGCATAATGAGTACTTTATATACTTTAAGTACATTTTGATGCCAATACTTTTGTACTTTTCCTCAAGTCAAGTTTGAATTGCTTTTACTTGTAACAGAGTAGTTCTACATTGCAGTATTGCTACTTTTACTTATAAGTAAAACATGCGTGTACTTTTCCCACCACTATGTTGTATGATTTCAAATTTGGGGTAAGGTTTCAGTTCAATATACAGAGCCCTTTTGACTTATATAAAAACAATATCGTTAGCCTCATAGGATAAATGCCTAAGTCATTTTTTGGCGAAATTGAGATTTCTGCATACAGGTGATCTCCTGGGGCTGCTGCATCGTTCTGGATCATCGCCTATGTCCTCAGCCAATCACAAAGCTCACAATCTTCAAAAATGATGATCTGCCTAAGTCACTTGTGTGATTTGAGCATTTTTACGTTGCCGCCTAACTCACTTTGTGTGACTTGGGCATTTTTACATTGCATACACAGCAAACAACAGTTACTCTAATAGACCCCCAGGTGTTTAGTATGGAGTTAACATTACTCTAACAGACCCCCAGGTGTTTAGTATGGAGTTAACATTACTCTAATAGACCCCCAGGTGTTTAGTATGGAGTTAACATTATTCTAATAGACCCCCAGGTGTTCTGTATGGAGTTAACATTACTCTAATAGACCCCAGGTGTTTAGTATGGAGTTAACATCACTCTAATAGACCCCCAGGTGTTTAGTATGTAGTTAACATTACTCTAACAGACCCCCAGGTGTTTAGTATGGAGTTAACATTACTCTAACAGACCCCCAGGTGTTTAGTATGGAGTTAACATCACTCTAATAGACCCCCAGGTGTTTAGTATGGAGTTAACATTACTCTAATAGACCCCCAGGTGTTTAGTATGGAGTTAACATTACTCTAATAGACCCCCAGGTGTTTAGTATGGAGTTAACATCACTCTAATAGACCCCCAGGTGTTTAGTATGGAGTTAACATCACTCTAATAGACCCCCAGGTGTTTAGTATGGAGTTAACATCACTCTAATAGACCCCCAGGTGTTCTGTATGGAGTTAACATTACTCTAACAGACCCCCAGGTGTTTAGTATGGAGTTAACATTACTCTAACAGACCCCCAGGTGTTTAGTATGGAGTTAACATTACTCTAATAGACCCCCAGGTGTTCTGTATGGAGTTAACATTACTCTAACAGACCCCCAGGTGTTTAGTATGGAGTTAACATCACTCTAATAGACCCCCAGGTGTTTAGTATGGAGTTAACATCACTCTAATAGACCCCCAGGTGTTCTGTATGGAGTTAACATTACTCTAACAGACCCCCAGGTGTTTAGTATGGAGTTAACATTACTCTAACAGACCCCCAGGTGTTTAGTATGGAGTTAACATCACTCTAATAGACCCCCAGGTGTTCTGTATGGAGTTAACATTACTCTAACAGACCCCAAGGTGTTTAGTATGGAGTTAACATTACTCTAATAGACCCCCAGGTGTTTAGTATGGAGTTAACATCACTCTAATAGACCCCCAGGTGTTCTGTATGGAGTTAACATTACTCTAACAGACCCCCAGGTGTTTAGTATGGAGTTAACATTACTCTAATAGACCCCCAGGTGTTTAGTATGGAGTTAACATCACTCTAATAGACCCCCAGGTGTTTAGTATGGAGTTAACATCACTCTAATAGACCCCCAGGTGTTTAGTATGGAGTTAACATCACTCTAATAGACCCCCAGGTGTTTAGTATGGAGTTAACATCACTCTAATAGACCCCCAGGTGTTCTGTATGGAGTTAACATTACTCTAACAGACCCCCAGGTGTTTAGTATGGAGTTAACATTACTCTAACAGACCCCCAGGTGTTTAGTATGGAGTTAACATTACTCTAATAGACCCCCAGGTGTTCTGTATGGAGTTAACATTACTCTAACAGACCCCCAGGTGTTTAGTATGGAGTTAACATCACTCTAATAGACCCCCAGGTGTTTAGTATGGAGTTAACATCACTCTAATAGACCCCCAGGTGTTCTGTATGGAGTTAACATTACTCTAACAGACCCCCAGGTGTTTAGTATGGAGTTAACATTACTCTAACAGACCCCCAGGTGTTTAGTATGGAGTTAACATCACTCTAATAGACCCCCAGGTGTTCTGTATGGAGTTAACATTACTCTAACAGACCCCAAGGTGTTTAGTATGGAGTTAACATTACTCTAATAGACCCCCAGGTGTTTAGTATGGAGTTAACATCACTCTAATAGACCCCCAGGTGTTCTGTATGGAGTTAACATTACTCTAACAGACCCCCAGGTGTTTAGTATGGAGTTAACATTACTCTAATAGACCCCCAGGTGTTTAGTATGGAGTTAACATCACTCTAATAGACCCCCAGGTGTTCTGTATGGAGTTAACATTACTCTAATAGACCCCCAGGTGTTCTGTATGGAGTTAACATTACTCTAACAGACCCCCAGGTGTTTAGTATGGAGTTAACATCACTCTAATATACCCCCAGGTGTTCTGTATGGAGTTAACATTACTCTAACAGACCCCCAGGTGTTTAGTATGGAGTTAACATCACTCTAATAGACCCCCAGGTGTTCTGTATGGAGTTAACATTACTCTAACAGACCCCCAGGTGTTTAGTATGGAGTTAACATTACTCTAATAGACCCCCAGGTGTTTAGTATGGAGTTAACATCACTCTAATAGACCCCCAGGTGTTTAGTATGGAGTTAACATCACTCTAATAGACCCCCAGGTGTTTAGTATGGAGTTAACATCACTCTAATAGACCCCCAGGTGTTTAGTATGGAGTTAACATCACTCTAATAGACCCCCAGGTGTTTAGTATGGAGTTAACATCACTCTAATAGACCCCCAGGTGTTTAGTATGGAGTTAACATCACTCTAATAGACCCCCAGGTGTTTAGTATGGAGTTAACATCACTCTAATAGACCCCCAGGTGTTTAGTATGGAGTTAACATTACTCTAATAGACCCCCAGGTGTTTAGTATTGAGTTAACATTACTCTAATAGACCCCCAGGTGTTTAGTATGGTAACATCACTCTAATAGACCCCCAGGTGTTTAGTATGGAGTTAACATCACTCTAATAGACCCCCAGGTGTTTAGTATGGAGTTAACATCACTCTAATAGACCCCCAGGTGTTTAGTATGGAGTTAACATTACTCTAATAGACCCCCAGGTGTTTAGTATGGAGTTAACATCACTCTAATAGACCCCCAGGTGTTTAGTAGACATGTATTAAAAAATGCCTAAGTCACAGATTATTTTCTTGAAAATGGCCTAAGTCACTTTTTTTTGTTATGGAATGACTCTCATGTTTATCTTTTTGTAAAAAACATCTTGTTAACCCCTCAGGAAACCATTGTAAAAATCTGCATTAAAAACTCTTACATACTTGCGAGAAAATGTGTTTTTCCTTATTATCCGAAAATCATAAAAAATGACTTATGCATTTATCCTATGAGGCTAACGATATGATACCAAATTCTTCCATTCTGTTGAGATCCGTTTCCTGTTGTGCTCAGTCAAAATCTCGTTCCAAAAATAAATCCACAAAACCACCAGATGTTGGGTATAAGATTTCTGTATTTTCTTTATTTTTTATTTTTCTTTAACCCTAACCCTAATGTGCAAACACCCAACTTCTTTTCAGCGGCTGTGTGGTAACTATAACTGGTCCGGTTACAAATACATGAGAGTGGACATGATGGGTCCATTTGGTTTCATTTTACGCTCTCAAGAGTTGAGTGCATTACTTAATTTACAGGCAAGTCTACACAATTAGAGAAGGTAGAAGAGTTGTTATTTTGTTCAACGTATGGCAACAGCATGGAATTGTGGACAGAATCTCATTCAATGACAACAAAATATTCTTTAGTTTGGGGTCTGCGAGGCTAAATCTTATCAAATGGTCTGTGGCTCAAATGCAGAATTAATTATGGACCTTGACATGAAAAGGGTTGAAAACCACGGGCCTCTTGCATTAAACTATTCTACTATTCTAGCTGTCTGTTCTAGCTGTCTGTGGAGGCCGGTATCGTCATCTACATGGAGGTCTGTGGGGACAACGTACAGCCTCAGGGCAGGTGATGCCAACAGGCTCGGTGCTGATAAAGAAAGGCATGGCTCTGTTCTAGGAGTCAGCCTAAACTCTCTGGAGGTGGCAATGGTGCAAAGGACACTTGTAAAGCTACAGGCTATCATAGAGAAATCAAATATCACAGAGGACAGTCAATCATAGGACCTGTGACTCGATCCATCCATATTTCAACAAGGTTTCAGTCCAATTTAACCACCATTCACTTACAGATGGCCTGGCTTAACCCACCTATGACTTCCATTATATACCTAAAATAAAAAGGAAAAGTTCAATATTTCTAATTGACAATGTTTGCTGAGATAATTATATGATCACAGATCTGATATCAAAGTCAGTCATTAGGTTTTGCTCTTGCATAACGCTGATGCCTTATATGTCACATTGTACAATATACAGTATACATTGTATATTGCAATTACACAATGTCCTTTTTTTGTTTGTGTTTTTGGCTGTTTTTACAACTCTCTGTGAGATATTACTACAGCTTGTAGTGTTTTTAATGGTCAGTCTTTAACATATTTATTGCTCTTAAAGAGAAAATGCATTTCAAATCCTATACAGTATATTAAAATTGCCATAAGGGAGAAACGACGAATTGACGAACCATGTCATGATTGCTCAGCCATTACCATAGTTCACAATGCAGCTACACCCGTAAATATATATATATATACATATATATATATATATATATATATATATATATATATACATATATATATATATATATATATATATATATATATATATATATATATATATATAAACTATCGGAATTAAATCATTACATATTAATTATAAAAGAAACGGCTGAACAGCACCCGGGGAGACCGTTATCTGTTTACAATTATGTTTACAAGTGTAATAAAAATGCTGAAATGGAAGATAAATGACTTGTTTCCACAGCCATGCAACTCAATACAACATCTCAATACGCATTCATGGCAGCAGTACTCTCAGTCAATGCTCAGCAAAATTAATATCGGGGAATAAATCCTTCCATCTTTTGACAGATTGCAATCATTAAGCTCATTGATTTGCATCAAAAAGAAAAAAAGAACTTAAAGCTGTGTGTGGGTGAGTAGCTTAATGTCTGCCTCGTACAGAGACTCCCGAGACTATCCTGATTTATACTTATAGGTACGATGGTGTCGCACACCACAAATAGCCCACATATACAATTCATTGATAGAACATTAATTCACAGTTTGGGCAGAGTTCAAATGAAAGTGCAGGTCAATACAAATATTGCTCCTGCGAGTTTCTAACCAGGAAAAGCACTTGTTTACATCAGGGTCCATCATTTTCAATTCATCAGAACATTTAAAGACGTACACAAATATGGAAAAAAAGGAAATCATATATATACAGTAATGTATACAAAAAATGACAAAAGATTGTGGTGGGGGCCACCCGTAAGTGCTCTTTGAGAGTGGTTTTGAAGGAGTCTAGGGATTAATTTCTTAACGGCCGTTGGAAGGGCGTTCCACATTTTAGTGGCATACGGTAGGAGTGAAATTAATTTAATCCCTTGTTTGAGTCGAGTTAATTGCACAAGCTCACGGACGCGACGCTTCGTGAGCTTTCGTGTGCATCTCCTATTTATGGTGCGACGGGACAACCGCCGTAAGACGGAGCATAAATTATGCATCATACTCTCCCCGCTCTGTCTAGTAGAGAGATGTCAGGGAGATGTTTGCAACTGTCGAGGGGATTGGTTTGGTTTTTTTTCTGACCTCCTCTGGCTAAGTGAGCGATTGTCCTTGATCGCATAGGAAATGGATGCATGTAGTGTACCGAGCACAAATTAAAAAAAAAGAGGAAAAGTGTGCTCAAGTCCTCAAGGTTAATTTACTCTTAAGTCTTATTAGGTGTTCGTCTGCGGGGGCCTCATTACGGTGACATGCTGGTTGTGTGGCTGCGTCAGTACGAGATTAACCTTGGTGGAAGGAGGAGATGGAAGCACCGTCTGTGTGTGTGTGTGTGTGTGTGTGTGTGTGCGTGCGTGTGTGTGTGGGGGGGTCTTTCTTCTTTCCACCCCTACATATCAGTGATGCAAAGTAACTATAACTACCTTTGCTTAGTACTGTACTGTACTGTACTGTACTGTACTGTACTGTACTGTACTGTACTGTACTGTACTGTACTGTACTGTACTGTACTGTACTGTACTGTACTAACTATAAGTACCTTTGCTTAAGTACTGTACTGTACATTTTAGCTTTATTTATTTATTTATTTTCAAATATAAGTCAATACTTTTACTTCAACTTCACTATACATTTCAGAGACAAATATTAAAATGTTATTCCACTACTTATTATTTGAAAACTTCAGTTACTGGAGATTTTGATTATTATTATTACAAAACAGACATTAACCACTTCAGAGCTATGTGCATTTCAGCCATTTGAAAATAACCGAGCTTGTAGATCGGTTATTTACAAAATAGTTTTATACATTTGAAAACTTGAAATGGGACAGTCTGCACAATGAGCACTTTTACTTTTGGTATATTTGAATTACAATTGAATGCCAAAACGTTTGCACTTTTACTCAAGTATAGGCTACATTTTGAATTCCTTTAACTTTTTTTTCTACATTTGCAGTATTGATAATTGTACTTAAAGTAAAACATTTGAGTACTTTTTCCCCACCCCTTCTCCTCTGTCGCGCCTCCTGCACAATCATCATGGGGAGTCTGACGCACACGCCGTGCCACGCAAACATCTGCAGTGCACGTTGTGGCATCTGGCACGACAAGGACAAGGAGCCATGAAGCAAGCACAGGATTGGATCGCGGGTCAAAAAGTTTGGCTTTGTGATTAATGAGCCGGTTATGAGAGGGTGCCACATGGCATATATACGCAAGACCGTGGCTCAGAGGGAAAAGCTCCCGAGGGTCATAAATACAGCACAGAAGATCATTGGCTGTAACCTGACTCCGCCAGATGGTGGCAGTAGTGAGTTCCTCCTCCTGTTTCCATCTGGTCTCTCTCGGGCAGAAACAATGCACTGCCACGGCGCCCATGTAAACACAACCTAACAAGATTATTATTATGGAGATATCAGGTTTTTGTCCCGCTGCTTCGGGTTCTGCTTGAGAGAGACCAGATGCAGGCAGGAGGAGGGAACGTGTGACCCATGGCTGGGTTAAATTTATGAATGAATCGTGCAGATGTACCACAAGAACAGCGTGAGTGGGGTACTACGATAGGAGCCAACCAATCACATCAACGCTCGAGAGGTACCAACGATATACCAACTGCATATGAGCTTAATTGCGACAGCAGATCGCATTTACTGTAACATCAGATGATGTCATCAGATGATGTCACGAGACCTGGGGGCTTTCCATGTATGGGGATTTTGCGTGATACACTGACGGGAATCTATCTATCTAATACTGACGGGAATCAATCAATCTACCTACAAGTTGCATTGTGCGCTCACTTGCATGAAGGCATGTGCCACCCACGCACACACGCACAAGTTTTCCTCTTTCAGCTTTCACTTGAAGTGATTCATATTCATATTGTTCCAACCAAAATTAGGCTGAAGTACTGCATCCTCGCACATAATGCTACAAACATAAATGAACCAGTCTCAAAGCTGCAATTTACATCTTTTAATGTCCTGCCCAGGATTGGAACCCCAGTCCACAACACACAAAGTGCAGAAATGTCATTGAGCTAATAGAGCCTGTTTGCTCAGTGGAGACATTTTATTTTGACCTTCCAGAAGTACCACCTGTCAACCAGTATGGGCCAGACCTTCCAGAATACTTGTAGGACGTGCATTTCTCAATAGAGGAGCAGGTAGTCCAAACCCACAGTAGCCAATAGTCAAAAACAGGACATTGTGTAAATAAATCTGCATTTTTGTATGTTTTCAGAGGGAAAATTATCATCCAAATATCAATATTGAGGTATTTGATCGAAACTATTGAAATACCGGTATTAGATTTTGCCGCTTCATCTCCCAATGAATGAATGAACGATTGTAAAGCGCTTTAACCCATTTTGGGCGGGAACCCCTTTAGGTGTTTTAAGGATTATGTTATACTTTAGCTATTGAGAAATGTTTTTTAAATTTTTTACTCAAATCCTTGCTTCTGGAGGGGTCCCTGGAACAAAACATTTTGAGATGGGGGTTGGAGGATAATTCTAGGGGTCCTTGACATGAAATAGTTTGAGAACCACTGACATAGAAACATAGGGTTTTCAGAAAACTGTCAGGATTTAGAAGACATTTTGTAGAATCGTCCTCAGGTCTAAATGGGAAAAGCGCTATAAAAATGCATTTCATTATTATGTCAGACAGAGAAAATGGCATTCTACTAAATGCCAAAACCAGGGGACAATATGGCTTATCCCACATTTGGGTTTCCTCAACAATGAAACCGTGCCACGTTGTGACATCAGCAGATCAAAGACAGATCTATGCACGTTGAAGGCTCGGCGTCATCTCTGCTGCCACTTTAGACACCTGAGCATTTTAATTTGCATTCTGAGCATAATGAAGGAAACAGCAGATTATCCCAGTCAATATTTCAGCTTCCTTAACACCACATGGTGCAGAAATCAAACTCATGCGGCAGGGAGAAACATTGTATTCATACTTTTTTACTTACTTTGTTTGTTTGTTTGTTTTGTGTCAGTCTGGGTGTTTTTCTTTTTACTGCCGTGAAAATTGTCAGCAGAAGTGTCTGAAGTGTCTTGAAGTGTCAAGAGTTGTAGGAACTCCAAAGCACTCGTGGATTAATGAGCATGTATGGCAGTGGTCTGGTCACTATCGTCTTATCAACACCAAAGATACGCTACATTCTGCACTTTATGATTCTGAGGTTTAACACGGGGATAATACTCTAAAAGCCAGGCTGCCCCGGTGTCTTTATCCTCTCCTTTCTTTGTTGTCAGTCGTATACAAGCTCCTCGGCCGCGCCGCGGAGAGAAAAGTAGAGCAGGTTTTGTTGATGACTTAACCCATTCTGGGCGGGAACCCCTTTTGGTGTTTCAAGCATTATGTTACAATTTAGGCATTTAGCAGACGCTTAATCCAGAGCGACAAAAAACTAAAAGCATGGCAATACATCACATACATAAAAAGTAGTTATCATGAAGGTCTGAAGGTTATCAAGCTAAGGGCATAACAGTGGAATATCTATATAATGAAACTATACATATAAATATACCATATAAACTATACACTTTAGCTATTGAAAAATAGCTGATCTTACAAGCTCATAGCGCGGCACAGAGTGCCGTGCTATGAGCATGTAGGAGCATGTAGGTTTATTTGATATTTCTGAAAACATGCCTCAAATCTTTGAATATTATATTCTTTCAGAGCGAACGTGGTCTATAACCACTGATATAGAAACATGGGGTTTTCAGAAGGCATTTGTATAATCGTTCCCAGATCAAAATGGGTTAAGGGATGGAAAGCACTCCAGGGCTTCTAATGCACCTAGTATTTAAATAATCCCCAGGTCTACTCCAATCCTTTTGATGCTTTTGTTCACTTTGAGAAGTTATCACTAGAGCCTGTTCTTTTGGCTCTGAGAGGAGAGAGCGAGAGAGAGAGAGAGAGAGAGAGAGAGAGAGAGAGAGAGAGAGAGAGAGAGAGAGAGAGAGAGAGTTGAATCATGCTGCCTTACAGAGAAAGAGAAACATGGGAAATAGAGAGAGAAACAGAAAGACATAAAAAGCAAGAGAGAGAGAGAGAGAGAGAGAGAGAGAGGTTGAATCATGCCCGCCTTATACCTTTTCTTCTGCGTTCAGGTCCCAGAGCATGAAAGAACATCTGAATGCACATTGGACATCTTATCTCGAGCCGTTTGTACCAGTGAAATCTCCCCGTTCCACTGTGCCGTCGAACGGCAAGCACAGGGAACCCTGGAATAATCAGCCATGCTTATCTCTCTGACTGCAATGCTGAGGGGAGCTATAATGAGACTCACTCATCCACGCTGAGGAGCTTAATAATTCATTGTGCTAGTTATGCAGGTGAACCCTATCACATTACAATTTAAAAAGCTCTAAAGCTCGCATTGCTGAAGGGGAGGCGCTCGTCGTCGTACATTAGGCTTAAAAGCTGGGGGCGCACGAAGCCTGCTGTGCACGTGTGATCACAACACAAACAGACTCACACGATCGTGCGTGTCACGCGCTCATGTGCACAGACTAACAGACTAACTTAATGGGCTGTGATTTCCTCTACATGCAGACAGCAGACCAGCATTTAATTGTGAGGGCTTCCATCACAAGCATGAATGACAAAAAAAAACTTGAAAGTGGTAAACACGCTTGGATGCTTCTTATGAAGGGCTCCTCCTCTATGTTAAATTTTCCTGCATTTCCTGGCATTAGTGCAAGAACAGATCACCTTTAAATTGAAATAGCCAACGTAGCAGATCTACAAGCTGCGTGGTGAGGTTGTACACTGCTGCTATCAGATCTACAAGCTGCGTGGTGAGGTTGTACACTGCTGCTATAGCAGATCTACAAGCTGCGTGGTGAGGTTGTACACTGCTGCTATAGCAGATCTACAAGCTGCGTGGTGAGGTTGTACACTGCTGCTATAGCAGATCTACAAGCTGCGTGGTGAGGTTGTACACTGCTGCTATCAGATTTACAAGCTGCGTGGTGAGGTTGTACACTGCTGCTATCAGATCTACAAGCTGCGTGGTGAGGTTGTACACTGCTGCTATCAGATCTACAAGCTGCGTGGTGAGGTTGTACACTGCTGCTAGCAGATCTACAAGCTGCGTGGTGAGGTTGTACACTGCTGCTAGCAGATCTACAAGCTGCGTGGTGAGGTTGTACACTGCTGCTAGCAGATCTACAAGCTGCGTGGTGAGGTTGTACACTGCTGCTATAGCAGATCTACAAGCTGCGTGGTGAGGTTGTACACTGCTGCTATAGCAGATCTACAAGCTGCGTGGTGAGGTTGTACACTGCTGCTATCAGATCTACAAGCTGCGTGGTGAGGTTGTACACTGCTGCTATAGCAGATCTACAAGCTGCGTGGTGAGGTTGTACACTGCTGCTATTTCCGCCGAATATTGGGGCCTATTTTTGATGGAATGTTCATCCATTTCCGCCGAATGGTCATGTTGGCTCATCTTATGGCCAGACATACATAGGGATGCTAGGATCCATACGGTTAATGAAGACGGAAGATCAATAAAGAAGATCGTTTCGCTCAACCGAGCTTTCACGGCACTACATTTCCTTTCTGGGGATTTCTTCCCTCATCACTTCCCGTTTCCCTTCATTCACATTCTAAGCGTGAGCACTACTAGCCAATTCGGATTCTTTAAATTCTGCAGTTGCCCATCAGGCAATGGACCAAAGGGGTGCATGTGTTTGGTCCGATGTAGTAACAGTCATCCGACCGACACCCTGCCCAAAACCCAACCCTAAACCTAACTCCAACAGGATAAGCCACAGGTTAGTTTCAACCTGCCACGGGCAGTGGTGTAAAAGTAACTAAGTAATTTTACTGTACAATTTTGAGGTATTTGTACTTTACTGGAGTATTTCCAATTTCTACTACATATCAGAGCCATTTCATTTTTGACTTTTACTCTACTACAGTTATTTGAAAACTTTAGTTACTAGTTACTTTGGCGATTTTAGTACAAGTACATTTTCAATTCCGTACTTTTACTTGTAACAAAGTAGTTGTAGTTAATTGCAGTATTGGTACTTTTACTTAAGTAAAACAATTGAGTACTTTTTCCACCACTGGCCACGGGTTAGTTGTAACAACTAATGTCAACAACGGCCACATATCGTTTAATATAAATATCTGGTCCATTTAGGAAGATATTATGTTGCTTTACTTTTTGTCCAGAAAACATTACAGACTGTATTTGAAATCGTTCATCAACCTTAGGTAAAATAAAACTCACAGTATCAAAAGCCGGCCCTCTTCAAGCTCAAATAAAAAATAAATAATCCTGGTGTATTAAAATTCAGTTTTATTGGAGTAGTCATTTAAAAAAAAACGAAATGGCGTATTGATTTTTAAAGAGGGAATTAATACACAATAGCGACTTCAAAGTCTTGTAGAGTGTTTTCCCACAGTGTTTCAACATGAACGGCAGCAAATTAAAACGTACACACTGTGACTGCATGCACTCATTTTTATTTTGAAGACGGGGGCAATATCGGCTAATGGCTAGAAGTCCAAATTAGCCTGTTATGGTTATTTAACATTCAACATGTTGCACCGCAGTCATCACAGCAATGAAAGGAGAAAAAAAAAACAATCTCATTTACAACTTGTTCTCGGCTGAAGGACAAACGAGTTACTGTCCAGCTTCCTCTTCCCCCTGCTGGCAACGCTGCTTTGCACTTCCAGCAAGGAGAGGAATATTAGTATTTCTGTGCTCCGACATCCTTGTTGTCATGCAGACCTTTGCTCTGATTAAGGAGCTAGAAGAGTCCACTGGCATTTTTTCTTCCTTCCTTCCTTCCTTCCTTCCAAAAACTCATTTTCTCCCTGGGAACCTTCAACACATTGTACAAAGATGGGGTCGTACTCTGTCAGTGACCTCTGGCTTCCTAGTGTCTGTGTGGAGCGCATCCCAGATGGGTTGGACCTAGGCCCAGATTCTCTCCTCGCCGCCTCCTCTCCTCGATCTCTGCCGTTCCTCTTCTCACCTTTTTTTCTTTCATCTGTCATCTTCCTTCCCTTTGCTCTCTCCTCTTCATGTTACGTTTCTGCATTATACTGTAAATACATTTTTGTGTTTCGGCTGGTTTCCTCTCTCTCTCTCTCTCTCTCTCTCTCTCTCTCTCTCTCTCTCTCTCTCTCTCTCTCTCTCTCCCTATCTCCCTCTCTCTCCCCCTCTCTCTCCCCCTCTCTCTCTCTCTCTAGACTAGAGTCACTTGGCACATACTGTATGCCATGTAGTGGGGCGACCTTGCGAAGCTCCCTAATGGAGGACTTGGCTCCGATCCACTGTATCTCAGCCAGCCTCTCGTCTCGCGGTCCCAGGCAGGCCCACGTATACCCCATCTTGCTCACTGGATGTGTGTGGTCTGTACTCACCTCTAACACCACCCGCCACGCCTGGCCCACACCCCGTCCCCGCAGGAGCCAAGCCACATCACACCACTGACATTAATTGTCACCAACAAACGGTTGCTGGTCAGCGCCCCGGCCACTCCGTCCCCCTCACCCCCCCCCCCCCCCCCCTCGGTTTAATTCAGGAGCACACAGACGAGTCGACCGTGAATTAGTAGAGGTGGAACTCATCAAGTCATGGACAGTGTCTTTGTGCGTGCATGCGCGGTTAGTTGCGTGTGCACGTGTTCTGCGTTTCCAAAATAGCATCTGACCAGTGGATTAAAGTAACTAAGTACATTTACTTAAGTACTGTACTTATACGTACAATGTTGAGGTATTTGTACTTTACATGGCTATTACAAAACATACAGTAACCACATCAGTCCCATATACATTTTGGCCATTTGAAAATAGCCGATCTACAAGCTCACAATGTGTCGCGATGTGACACATTGTGAGCTTGTAGATCGGCTATTTTCCAAAAGATTTTTTTAACATTTGAAAACCTGTGAGTACATTTACTTTTGGTACTTTCAGTACATTTTGATGCCAATACTTTAGTACTTTTACTCAAGTGCATTTTGAGTTTTAGCTATTAGTATAACAAAGTATTTCTATATTGCAGTATTGATACTTTTACTGAAGAAGAAAACAATGAGTACACAATTTCCACCACTGCTTCTGACAAAGAAAGCCAAAACAAACAAAAAATTCTGATCATGTTAACATTATTTCTGCGTCATGGTTAACATAATCGTAACCCAGAGGTTTTGGAGCGAGTGCGATGGGATTAGCTGATAAGTAGATCACTTCGATATCCAACAGCATTATCTGAGGATAAGAAGGCTCTCATGCCATATTTTGCTATCATAACAATGTAACACAATAAACAGAAATAGAAAAGGCTTTCTTTGATCATGCATTTTAAACAGCAGACTATCATATTTAAAGCCTGTGCTCGTGCAGCTTTGATGAAACAAAAGACATGGCTCTTCAATATAACATAACAATAATGTTTTTTATACTATAGTGTAGGCCTATATGTCCATACATACACGTACATATACGCACGCACATTACACGCACACACGCACGCACACGCATGCAGCATGCATGCACGCACGCACACTCACGCATGCACACATGCACGTACCAACCTAATGTGAACACAAAAAAAAAGTCCTCATTCTGATCTCATTCTTGTGAAATCTCAGGAACACCTTGAGGGAAGTTCATGTCATTTCGCCACTAACAATCCACTTTGACTCAAGGATAATAAATAATTAAGTCCTCAGTCAGTATATACTGTACAGTACAGTATAGTACTGTACGCTACAGTCACTATACACTGCACTACTGTATATGATTATAGTGAACAGCATCTGTTTGGCAGATCGAGGTATACAACCCTGAGAGAGTGGCTTGCTGCAAACAGCAAAATCAACCAAGTTAATGGAAGTTGCAGCATGTCAGAAGTCTGTGATCACAGAATGGACTCAGCAAATACGTACAGATACCTCCCAGATCGTTGTGATGCTATGGAAAGTGTGGTGCTTTCAGTCTAGACACTGGATCAACCAGAAAGGCCCTGTCTGGGTATCACACACTGAGTTCCAGCTCACACAGGGGGATTTAATCTGAAAAATCAATTGTAAAACTGGTAAAACTGGTAGCTGGGGCAGTGATCATGTTGCTACTGCATTTCAGAGACACCACAGGCACTGAGAACCTTAACCGCATCAACTCTATAGTCCTTATTCTGGGAATTATACGGAAAATAACAGGTCTATAAGCTCACAAAGTGTCCCAATGTGATGCATTGTGAAGATTAGAATTGGTGTAGAGGGAGAAAAAAAAAGGAGGGGGCCAAGTAAACACCCCTGTGGGAAACGGGTCAACAAAGTATAGTGGATACAACTCTGAATCAATTCTAAAACTGATAGAGTGCAAACATTGAGTTATACTTCTGCATTTCAGAGACAGCAGCATGGAGCTGAGAATCTTAATAAACTGTAGTGAATTGTAGCGAACTACATGACAGAAAAATGAAAGCATGGCAAACTCACGGCTCTTTATTCCAGTGACAAATAGTTTTCTTGAGCATACCCTAAAGCTATAGAGATACAATTGGCTGCAGCAGTAAATACTGACTCAGCTTGCCTGTCTATTTGTTGATGTTTTCATTTTTTCCCTCTCCAATACACTATGCTAACCCAAAACCCATTTGAGAGTCGCTTGGCTGGGCTAGACACAAATCGTTTTTGAGGCTAGTGAAATTGACAGGAATGTTGAGCAGTATAATTCTACTGACATCAAACTGCAGCAGAATACAGCTTCACAACAGCTTATTGCGACCGTAGGTGAAAAGCTACATCTCCCATCCGTCAGTATAGTCACCCCACGCCTCCATATATGGTCACGGCTCGTGACATCACGCCTCCATATATGGTCACGCCTCGTGACATCATGCCTCTATATATGGTCACGCCTCGTGACACGTCACGCCACCATATATGGCCATCTCCAAATATGAAGATCACGACACTGACCTCATCTAACCCCGGATAATCATACATGGAGAATAGTGGATCATAACCTAGATATGCATATAGTGTATGGAGCCGGCCAGCAAATCTATCCTCAAACTCTACATCTATCCGAACCCCACCCGTCGTTACTGTTCTGACATTCCATAATTGTTGATCTGACTTCGTCAAACCCTGTACACACAAGACACACTCCATATGGTCAGTACAGAATTAATTCCATTATGTTGATCTGACCCCCTATATGCCGTCACCCAGGCGGATGCGTGCATGCACCCTCAGGGTGTCTTACTGGTTTAAAGGAGTTTACAGTAGCTCAGTAGTTTCCCAACCTTTTCTGGAGCAGGGCCCACTTGAGAATCTAGAAGGCATTCGTAGCTCACCCATCTGACCACCAGTGGTAAAAAGTTTACTTAAGTACAATTTTGAGGAATTTGTACTTTACTTGAGTACTTCTACTCCAAATATTGCACTTTTACTCCACTACATTTATTTGAAAACTTTAGTTACTAGTTACTTTGTAGTTTTGCATTATTCTTATTATTATTATTACAAAACATACTTTAACCACTTCAGCCCTATCCATTTGAGCGATTTTAAAATAGCCAATCGACAAGCTCACAATGCGTCGCAATGTGAGTCATTGCGCATTTAGTAATGTAGTACTTTTACTTCGATGCCTTTTTTACTTCGAGATCTTTTTGCACTTACATTTTGAATTCCAGATTTTTACTAAATACTACAGTTTTTAAGTTCCTATTCATCAGTATATAACAATTAAAACTCCCTTTTCAAAGTTTTAAAGACAACATACCACAACCTTTGTTCTTTTGTTTCTTTCTTGAAACCAATAAATATTGCTGGAGTTGCTGCAGTCAAAACGTCAGCCTGATTACTGCACCACTTGGGGGCTCTGTGATCCAGATTGAAAGGTCGATAATGTCACGGTTGTTGTCTAGCATTCCTCCCGTCCGTTTTGGAGGTAAACACGACTTGCTTACATGTATTGATATGCTGACAAGCCCAAAGAATGGCTTGTTTGTCCAAAGGCTCAGAAGCAATCAATGCAGTCCTCTAAGTTCAGTGACACTGTGATCACCACTCATCATGCTGGCTTAACAATTTGTAACTATATATACAGCCAGACAGACAGACTGGACAAATAAATAAATAAAGAGGAAATGAAAGGTAGTGCTCAGTGGCGTATGCAGGAATTAATTAGTATATCTTGTGGCCTGGGACGATCTGCCTGAGCACATTGTGCGAGCGCACATTTTTTGCATTTACTAATTATTATTACTCATTTTTAATTAATTAATACTCAATTTGCCCTCAATTTCCTAAAGATATTAAGTCAGGTGTCTTAGAGATTGACAGGTGTAATGTCAAGACCACTTCATCCCATCATATTCCCAAATGTAAAACTCACACCTTCGTCTTCAATGTTTGTGTTTGGCCATCCATTGTCAATGGCATTCAATGTTTGTGTTAACACAATTTTTATTTGTTTACACAAACCGTTAAAGCTGGACATAGGAGCGCTCCTCAACAACCATAAAACATGACAGCCTACTAGTATTGAAGTTAGCCCCTCTCGGGACCCTACGTAAAACTTTTCTGATATTTTGTTGAGTTTTACGTTGGGTCCCTGCTCACTACTGTATTTTCGTATGGAAATTCCTATACGCGGAAGTGGAGATTCTCTCTAAAATAGGACCCGCGGCATGTGACGCCATTATTTTCCTTGAGTTATTCTGAATTCGGTAACTTTAAGTAGCTATACATCCAGCTGCGAATATCTCCTGTGGCGCGGAAGCCGTTAAGTATTTTAAATCTTTGTTTGACCGATTTGGTCGCTTTATTTCTTCTTGTTTGTTTACCGTTTATTGTACCGCCTCCCGGTGTGCGGTTGGCTTCTGCTGTGTCATAGCTATAGCGCCACTAGCTAGCCAGATAGGCGGTACAATGAGGTGTCAATAAACAAGGAAGGAAAAGAAGAATCCAAGCTTCCAAATCGGGCAAACATATATTAAAAATACTTAACGGCTTCCGCGCCACAGGAGATATTCGCAGCGGCATGTATGTGTACTTATACTTTACATATTCAGAAAGCCTCACACTGAATAATATCGTCATAGAGCGCGGGGAGCAGCGAAACATGGAGTAAATGTTTTAAACAGGTGGCATGGACGACGTGGAACAGGACCCAATGCACTGGGTCGAATAGCCGCAATTTGCAACTCTAGATTTTTTTACAATGGGTTGAATCTAGAGTTGCAATCCCCTCCATCCATTTCCTATTCATTATTTTCGGTTTCTGATCTGCTGGTCTTAAATGACGTTAAACTCACCAACATTGCAGCTGTAGTCCAAGCTTGAATTATCCTCTTTCAATCTGCCGAGCTTGTTTTTCATAAAAATCCCCCGTAGACATGTTATGAGTTACTTTCTGTCCAAAATATTCCAAGAGTTCACAATCCGAGCCGCCATATTGTATTTTTGCAACGTGCCGTAAAACAAGATGTGAGGGGGAGTGCTTGTTTAATAGAAGGCTGTGCGTGATGGGGCGTCACACTGCGTCTGCCTCTTCTTTGGGTGTCTTACCTGCGCAGGTAAGATTCTATTAAACAAGCGCTCCCCCTCACATCTTGTTTTACGGCACGTTGCAAAAATACAATATGGCGGCTCGGATTGTGAACTCTTGGAATATTTTGGACAGAAAGTAACTCATAAGTTGTCTACGGTGGATTTTTATGAAAAACAAGCTCGGCAGATTGAAAGAGGATAATTCAAGCTTGGACTACAGCTGCAATGTTGGTGAGTTTAACGTCATTTAAGACCAGCAGATCAGAAACCGAAAATAATGAATAGGAAATGGATGGAGGGGATTGCAACTCTAGATTCAACCCATTGTAAAAAAATCTAGAGTTGCAAATTGCGGCTATGGGTCGAACAAATGTCAGAAACTTCAGTAGCATTTGGGTTCTGCTTGGAGGGCTATATTGAAGTATAAGTAGTAGTGTTGAGTATTGAAGACTGCAGTGTACAACAACAGCTAGTTTCTTTCAACTCACTTGCAAATTACAAATTAGCAAGATAGCACCCCATAGCAGCAGACAACATGTGCACATCAAAAATTATTATTATTATTATTACTACAATTCTGACCTTTGATGTCTTCAATCACGTACAGTAGTAATCCATCAAGGGCGTGCCACGGACACTGTTGTGGAGATGCCCAGTAAAGCTGAAGTCCTCAGGATACAGTAGGCTAGGCTATACGTAGCTCCTCTGATGACTTCCTTTCTTTCCAAAAACTTTGCAATAGAGTAGACGTTTGACATTCTGAGGCTAACATTTAGGATACTCTCAGAGAAGCTTCTCATTTATATTTAATCAAAAACAAGCAAGTTGCTGGTGTGAAGAAAGACAAATCTGCCCCATTCCAGAAACAAGCACATGATGGCAGGCATGACCAATCAATCTATGCAGGTATAGATGGACAAACTAGGCAGTGCCAGTGGCTACGGATCCAAATAGGAAAAGATGAATAATAATAATAATAATAATAATAATAATAATAATAATAATAATAATAATAATAATAATAATAATATAATTATAAATAATAATACAAATTGCTAAATTGAATGCAGTGATTGCATCCACATTATGTTATGTAATGATGCTACTGTCATCATGTGATATTAAAAAAAATAAAAGTGTCATGTGAGGTGAGTGAGGGGAATAGAGATAGTTTTGTAAAAGCATGCCACTGCCAGACTGTACCTATCTGTCTGACTGACCGGCAGCACCTCAGGTCCCTGAGGGAGTTCCAGGGGGTCCCCAGCTAAATGATAGTTAGGAACCAAATGGACCCTTATGGGTCTGTAACTCTGAGAGTGTACAAATGGAACCAAATGGACCCCAATGGGTCCATTTGGTTCCATTTGTACACTCTCATAGTTAAATTAACATTGATTTTACAATAAATTGAGAGTTCCGTTGGAACTGAGGTTTCTGCAAAGTATTTAAATTGCCGGCGCGGTGGCCAGGGGGCTGCCTATAATATTATCTGTCTAGTTCACATAATTCATTCATATTACATTACACATTACATATAATACATACTTTTGACTACGTCATCTCTTGCATCAGGGCCCAGCATCCGTAGTAGTAGCAGTTTAGGCGTCAGGAATGTTGCCAGCCTAAACAGGCTGTGGAGAGATTTATTTGGTGTATATGTGTTGGTGCCCATGAGTTCTTGCAGGCGTTTAACACACACTTTGGCGACTTCAGAGAGCAAGGGTGACGTTGTGTGCGCTTGGCAATGTTCAATGAGTTTGATGGACCATGGCAGGGCAAGCGGTGCGGTTGTGCAGTTGTTTCCCTCGAGCTCATTGGTGGCTTCTTTGAATTGCTTTAGGAATTCAACCACGGTTTTCAGTGTATTTACATTGATATGCGCAATTCTGTCATATTGGTTGTTGGCCAACAGTAATGCGGAGACCACATCGTACTGTTTCAGTATGGAATCAAGCATGTCATAATTTGAATTCCATCGGGTCTCGATAGATTGCTTAAGTGATGTGTCCAAGCTGTTCTGCAGACCTGAATGTTTGAAATATTTGACCAACTTCTTTGAATTCGTTATCAGTTCAGACAGCGCGGCTGTCTTCTCCAACACAGCTGGTGCACATGCACTTGACAGGATGACATTTAGGATGTGTGCGTTGCAGTTACCGGCATTGCGGTGTTGGAACAGCGGCCGTATTGTCCGACCAGCGCCAGGTGTTCACTAGACGATGTTTATGCCCGAGATTCAGATTTCTCTAGTCTAGCTCCTATATCCACAAATTAGAGTAAGTCCCTTGTCACAGAGAAAAAGTTGTCAATTGTAATATCGTCACCTTATTAAACTAATTGCCTAAGTCATTTTTTCAAGGTTTTCAGAAAAAACACAAAAAACTGTGCCAAATGTAGAATATATTATATTTCTTAATTATTTAAATTCCAAAGAATATGAAAAAATATGACTATTGACATACAAATAAAGGTGTATGTCAATCATGTAACATGTATAAGGATCAAATGACTTAGGCCAATATCTGAACATGCCATTTTAACTCAGGCAATTATAAACGTTATTTAGGCCAAATTACTTCTGCAGTAAGTGACTTAGGCAAAATGTTTTATTCCTATTATTTTTAATAGACCATGGTTTAGGGTCAGTCACAGAGTGTTTAAAATAATATCAGAGCACAAAGACATTTGACACTGAATGGGAGTGAATGGTACTGAATGGGACTGAAATTAATTTAATTTAAACATTTAATAAACTATTAATTAAATTCATTTAATAAACTATTAAATCTGCATTCCATGCAAAAATATACAGATATCTATATTATATACAGTATATATGGCATTATTAATATTATTAATATTATTATTTATTACACACGCACACGCACACACGCACATGCACACGCACGCACGGTGCACGCACGGTGCACGCACACGCACGCACGCACACGAACACACACGCTCACGCACACGCACGGTGCTGTGAAACATGACGGGCACACACACACACACACACGTGTGTGCTGTGAAACAACTATTGTCACGCATCACGTGTGAACACATACTTTGCACAGCAGCTCTGCACACACATGACCGCATCACATGACGCATGACAAAAAAAACAAACAATCGTCACACGCCACGTGTGCACACATAGTATGCACAGCAGCTCTGCACACACATGACCGCATCACATGATGCATGACAAAAAAATATTGATGCGATATTTGAGAAAAACGCATAAACGTGTTGAGGCACGCGTTGATTGATGCGGGACGTTCCGCATGCGCGTTGCGCGTTCCCATTGGAAATGAATGGGGAAAAACATTACACGTTCAGACGGTGCAGTGCAGAGCAGCGCAAATCCAACGCGTGCCGCGACGCGAACAGCGTCGGGCGTGGCACTAATGGAGCGCCATAGTGTGTGTGTGTGTGTGTGTGTGTGTGTGCGTGCGTGACAAGATAATGAGAGAGGGACTGGGGAGAGAGAGAGAGAGAGAGGAGAAGGAGAGAGAGAGGGGAGAGGGAGTGAGAGAGAGAGAACCCTTGAATGTTTGCGCTTTAGCATTAGTGTGTTGCGGCAGCTGGCGTACGCGCGGTTGTGTTTTGCGTGTGCATGCACGGGATGGCTGGGTCCAGGTGCGGCGGGCTAGCCAATAGCCATGTAAATCAATCATTTCATTTTTGAGAGGGATAATTTATGATGCGCTCGGAGGGTTATACGGATTCAATCTCCACCATGTTCCCACTGTCATGTCCTATGTTTGTCTCTGCCATCAGTCATCATCATGGTGCCCGGCTCCCTCTCTATACCTGCCATCTCCACCTCCACACACAGCCACCACTTTATCCCACAAATAATGTATTATGACAGGCTGCGTGCAAACAGAGCGCAGGCTAAACGTGATTAATCACTTTGTTCGATTAATTAGCACTGATTATGCACTTTAAGTGCCAATCTCACAGCACCTGATCACCGGAATAATTCCGTAGATTTATCACCTTCACGGCATCGGCGGCTTGGGCGACGGAAATGTCTCAAAGTTGTTCATTTCAAAGACCTCCATAACTCTGAGCGTGTGCAAATGGAACCAGATGCAACCGTATGGGTCCATTTGGTTTTTATTTGTAGGCTCTCAGGCCCCTTTTCCACCGGTTGGGAGCCAACGGCTCAGAACCAGTTTTTAGTCTGTGAGCCAGGCCTCCAAAATTGGAACGTTAATTATGAATTGACTGCAAAACCATATTAAATTGTCAATATAAGAAAATTAATATATGATAACCCTTCCACAGTAGTAGCTTTGTCATATTTTCTATTTTTTTGCATTCATATTTTCTATTTTAGCATTATTTTCCGTCATAATACCTAAATTACATAAATCATTGTCTTCGTGTAAGTAATCAACCATCTAAGCCGCACGCTGCACGCTCGCGCATAGCTCTAATGCCTTCATTAGAGTTTTACCTAGAGTTTTACCTACAGTACTCATCTACTCACAAAGGCGGCTGTGTGATTAGAAAGCCTACTTTCCTTAGTGGACGCACTCTGAACCCCCCACCACACGTATAAAATGCACTTTTTGGCCAGAAAGGGATTTTATACGTGTGGAGGGGTGCTCACAGTTCGTCCACTAAGGAAATTTCTAATCACACAAGCCACAACTGTATTGGTGAGTAGGTAAAACGTTCTTTATATTCCCACTACAGAGGAGAGGCTGGTCTGCATTTCATGCGAGGGCAGAGCCTTAATGCAACGGCAGCAAAGGGCATTAGGGCTATGGACCAGAGCTAGGTTAGGGGCAGAGCATTTGCATTCCATTTCAGACAAAAAGAACAACAGTAAAAAAAAATCGACTTTCACATTTGGAAAAGTCTTTTAAAGCATGTTTTTTTTTCTTGTTTTTTTTATGAACATTTTAACTCAGTTATAATCTCAGTTAAAATCCCTCAATCCTGTGGACTATACAATTAAAAGTCCAAGAGCAAATTGTGGAAAGCTTGTTGCCCTGTCTGACTTTCACTGATATTCATTCAAAGTAATATACTGTAAGGCCATTCCCCAAGCAAATTGCTAATCAGATCACATAAGCAGGTTCACAAAAAAAAGCAATTAAGATTCAGTGAAACATGTAATTTAATCAGGAAAAAAAAGAAATATATTAAGATTAAGAGTGGAGTATTCAAACCTTTCTCTAGCTTATTCTTTAAATGAACTTGCCATACCAATTCTGGCTCTGACAAGTTCATACGCATCTGGAGAAACAGAGTTGAATGGCTAAAGAGACAAGGATGGCTCTTTAGCTGAGTGGTAACGTACGTGCCTTGTTGATGCGAGGTCCCGGGTTCGCCTCCCGGTAAAGAGGCTACATTGGTGGCACTGGCAGCGGTGCACACATAGACATCAAAGGGGGCTTCACCCCCTGCCCTTTTACCCGTCTGTAAAACAACTGCCCTTTCCAGACCACGAATGCAGCATTTACTATGGTGAAAGAAATGCTAATGCCACAACTTTCCTTGCCATACCGGAAGGCAGTATTCAGGAGAATTGCTTTTTTTACAAAGTCTCCTGAACTTGAACACAGTATTTTGCGGTGAACAAATTTGTTTAGAAATCCATGTCGTACACCGCATCTCCACTAGCTAAAGAGTGCTGGGTTGTGCCCCGAAAATAGCTGGCAGCGCGACACGTTGAGAGCTTGTAGATCTGCTATTTTCGCAATTGTTTTGTTAAAAAGTGCACTCTTACGGGATCTCAGCCCCTGCCCCTCTAACACTCTCTGCACGTGCCTGTCTGTATCCATGGTGGCACAGGCCTTATTCGTTGAGCGTAGTCGACAGCACGTTACCTGCCTGGGTGTGGACGTCCCCCCAGTCAGTCGAGCCTATAGCTCCTGGCAGGCATCCAGGTGGAGGGGACGATTGTAGGCTATACTGTGTTGCTGCTTGCCTATCGGGCCATGCATGGCTCTTTAGCCGACTGGTAACATACGCACCTTGTTAAGGCTACAATAGATTAGTGTGATTTGTCAGTATGTGTTTCCAGTAACCTCAGATCTCAGATCTACTAAATCTAGATCTATCAGACCAGGCTGTCAATGATCCACTGGTTCTATCGGTTTTTCACTGAATTCTGATCTTAGACTCATCATCAATTAAGGTTTCCCTGTTAACAATCGATATCAATAGAATGTGTTCTTGTAGTACTGGGCGTTAAGTCGATTCCGCCCCAAATGACAAGAAATGAAACGGAAATAGACAACAGCTGTCAATATGTAAGGAACAGCTTCACTAACTTCTAATTGTGAAAACAGACTACTGAGCATTCTTCATTCAATGAGCCTGGAATCCTTGAGGGAGATTTACATCTTCTTCTGTGTGTCCTTATCAATGCCACCTCTTGTTACACTTCAGGCTATAGATAATCCAAAAGTGGAAACAGACTACATCTAGAAAAAGTGCTCCTCGGAGCACAAGTCTCCACCAGGTCAGGTTATTGTGGGCCAGCAATGTCAAGGAATATGAATATTCTGGCAGATCCATCTTGATCACATGACTAGAGTGTACGATAATGTGTACCAACGTGAGTGATGTTTGGACAAAATAAGAGTAATATAAAACATATATAGCACCTAGTGGTGCTATATCAGTGGTTTCCAAACCTTTTCAAATTAACTTCTGAGAAAAGTAACTTAATAGATCATTTTTACGTTATTTTACGTTACCCGACAATTAAAACCCATTATTGAATGCTTGCGCAAGTTGGTTACATTGTATTACTATACCGTCATTGCGGTGCCAATGTTAGCCAATTAGGATGGAATATGAAATATCGGACAGATCCGTCTTGAACACATGACTATAGAGATAGTGTATAACGCTTTGCGGGATTTTTGGAGATTTGGAGAATCTGGAGGAGTAATATAATTTTTATTTTATTTTTTAAGTGGTCTGCTGGTATCGCAATGACAGGACGTTCAGGAAGTTTTGGGGCAGAGGTTCATCACCGGCATCCAGGGAGTGTGTGTGTGACGGACGGACACACACACACGGACGGACACACGGACGGACTCACACACGGACGGAGTGCAAAACATACTCTCTCCCCATGCCTTCGGCCTGGTGGAGAGTAGACAATAATTAATTTGGAACAAAAAAAAAACTCAGGACTGCAGGTAGGAGGAATGAGAAGTGACTGTTTGCACACGACAACACCATGGAGAACTGCGTGCAGTGCGTGGTATCAATTTGACCAGCATGAAACCTGCATTTATAACAGCAACACTAACCGCCAGTTAAAGTTACCTCCTCTGAATCTCATCCCTATCATCTCCCTCCTTGTTTGTTATGAAATAACAGCATAGATAGCAGCGCGCCAGGGTGTTGTGACCTAAAATACTGCCATATAAACGGCGATATAAACGATAGAGCTCATTTTTCATGATAGACATTTTCTATCGTCCATACGATATATCTCGTCATATCGCCATATGCTATCGGCTGTTGCTCTTGTGAAAGATACTTTTGTCAAAAAAGGAACTCGGTCAGCTAGCAAACTGTACACATCAAGGCATCAGATATGTGTGAGAAGCCATAAGCCACCTCAACATTACACTGAAAGTGCTCCTGTCGATGCATCACCCTCTGATTACACTATCGAGCAGAATATTACAAAGCCCTCGACGTCGTGACGGCACAGTTCAAAGAGTGCTTTGAGCAAGAAGGAATGAAAATGGTCCTCTTGAATGGACAGATGCATGATGCATGATGATGTTAAAAAAGTACCCAGAGCTCAATCCTGAATCCCAGATGAAACAACTTGCAAAGCAACTTTAAATACATGTCAAGCAGGGAAGTTGTTAAGTGTTCTGAAAGGTGTCAGTTTGGACATGCTCTTTCGTCAAGTTGAGACACTTAAGGTAGCTGATTGTTGTTGCCTGTGTCTTCAGCTGAGGCAGAGAGGTGCTTCAGTGGTCTCCGGAGGCTGAAGACATGGCTCCGGAGCACTATGTCTCAGACCAGGTTGAACAGTGTGGCGATGTGCAATGCTCACAAAGAGAAGCTGGAGAGTATGGCAATTGCCAAATAATTTGTCTCGGAATGAATGACACTTGAAAAAGCACCTTTGGATTGGTTGTGCTGCATTCAGTGCCTTGTGCATCCAGCAGTAACAGAGTTTTGTAATTGAGTTATGAATCATTAAGGACATCATCCTCTCCTGTACCCCTTCCGGAACAATTGTGCACTTGTTTTTCATACTAGTTTTATGATTTGCAACATCTACCTCATGTTAAAATAACTCGTTTACATGTGTAATTTGTGCAATTTCTACTTTTACGCTTGTATGTTCTACTAGTGTATGTTCCCTGTTTTGTTTCAACACATTGAGTTAAAATAAAGTTTGCTGTGAAAGTTTACATTTCCCATTTGAAACTATATGACAATTGTTACACTTTTCATTGTTTTGTTGTGCCTTATCATGTGACTGTGCCAATTTTGCACACTTGAGTTAGTATGTATGTTCAGGGCAGTACCTTTTAAGGAAACTTACAAATAAAATCCTGTAGAACTCAGTCAGCTGTGCCTGCATGCTTTATTAATTTGCAGGGGTGAATTGGTATGGTCAAGTGAACAGTAGTTATGTTTTTATCTTGTGTGTATCATGTGAAAATGCTAAAATATGCATGTTTAAAAAATATAAATTTCGGTACCCCGTGCGTCAACCCTGACCCTAATATTTGAGACCGCTCTCAACATCCGCTCGCTCGAGCCATTGAGTTATAATGCTACTTCTGGCAGTCTTCCTGGTGCTTCAAAACGCCACTGAGCAACTTCCATTGAAATGAATAGCAGGGGGCAGGTCTGTCTCCTCTTCAACCCTCAGCAAGAAAAAAGATTGACATGGGCAGGGCTATTTATGGCTTCTGGAGGCAAAGGGCCCAGGTGCTTTCCAATCAATCATTAGGCTGGAATCTCCACCCATGCCCACCTATTGGAAGACAATTAAGCAGGTAGGCAGGCACTCTATCCAATCATCATGTATGTGTGGGGCATCACTGATGTGTGAATGGGTGAATGTAATGCACATCTAAGTAAATCGCCTTGGATAAAGGCGATATATAAATGCACCATTTACCATTCAGGCTATACCATTTTGTATCATCATATATTTTCTTGGTTTTAATGCGTGCCTGTCCCAAGTTCCTGTATACTCTCTTGGCCTGCAGAGATATTTTATTTTTGGCATTAAAAAGAGGAAGGGGGAGAAAAACACAGCAAATATTGGAGATTGACATGCCAAATGGTAGTACAAATGATCTTGGCTTCAAATGATATCCGGGTTGAATGAAAGTCAGCTACACGACAGAGACAAAATGTTTTTTATAAATGTACCTGTGCCTTTCATTAAAAAAAAATATATAAAAATGTAAAAAACAAACATGTTTGTTCTATGGTTAAGTAAAACAATTGAGTACTTTCTCCACCACTGTCCTGTAGACACGGCCACTTGGGTCAGCCTTAAGCAACGTACCTGCCATGTTTTTACCTGTTTTACCTGGACAAACATCATCATCCCCTTTGAAGTTAACACATCAAGGGGCCTTAAGCCCTGTGGGGGAGATGTGAGGTGAACACACCTCGTGATGTCTCTCTGATGACACCATCATGTTTCGATGCCTCAATCTGCCTGTTTTTACCCGTGTCTGTGCTCGAGAGGAAACACAGCACATGAGGTGTGAAACCTCCTGTGAAAAAAAACAAAAAAAGACAAATCAAGGCATGCTTTTGGCCTTGGAATACAACACCACCTTGTTTGGACTACTCCCCTGGGTTAGGTGCTATGGCACCGTTAATGGCCCAGAGCTTTCTCTCTGGCAATTATTATCAGTGTCAGGCACGCGCGTGGCATCTAAATTCATTTGAGAGACGGGGCAGACAGGCAGAGTAAGAGAGACAGATTGAGAGAGAGATTGAGAGAGAGAGAGAGAGAGAGAGAATGAAAGATTGAGCGATGGAGATGGGGGTTGTGCAGTTCTGTAGGAGATGGGGCAGACTTACAGAGGTGTATAACGTCTGTCTCAAGTTGACATTTCAAAAGAAAAGCCTCTTGTGAATCCAGAATCCATGGTCGGATTTGATACGTACCATTCATTTTTATGGCTGCAATGGGGATATAATGTTTTATCCCTTGCTTCCGGTTCAGGCTGAATTCAATATTTTTTCAGTCACACTCACACCATAGATACGATTAAACCATTGTTTGCTACAAGTGGAATCCTATATTAGAGAGGGCCGGCAAACAAGCTCACAAGCTCACTCTGTCAAATATATATTAATTTGAAAATCAGTCATTAACAGTGGCATTAGCGGTGGCGAAACAACATTGGCCCGGGCCGGTGTGTGAGACGGCACGACCGGGCCTCACCGAACCTGACTCTCAACAGCACCCCCCCCCCCCCCCCGACGAAAAAAATTAATACGCAAACAGTTGCTCCTAATTTGAGCCGGCGTGCATGAACGAGAGTCGAGAGAGGAGTTGTGTGTGAGGAGCTGATCACAGTCACAGATAAAGTGCTATATTTTGCCTATTATTTATGCTATATATTATTGATCGCGCCTGTGTCTGTGACATTGCGCAGCAGTGCACACACGAGAGAGAGAGAGAGAGAGACGTAGAGAGAGAGAGAGACGTAGAGAGAGAGAGAGAGAGACGTAGAGACAGAGAGAGAGACGTAGAGAGAGAGAGAGAGACGTAGAGAGAGAGAGAGGTGCGTGCGTCAGTGTGTTAAAAAAATAAATAGGCTACTACTCATCTTTGTGTTCTGTTTCACCTTCTGAGTGATCGCACACAGGGAAAAGAAACAAGAAGGGGTTTAGAATCTAAACAGTCCGTTGTGGAGAAAAGGAAGTTATCCACACATATGCACTCCTAAATCCTCACAGAGTGATTAGCCTACTAATGAGTGACAGGTGCTGCACTTTTGGAGCGTGGCTGAGGATGTCTGTTGGAGAGAGTGTGAAGCCCGACACACACCGTCAACGACCGTCTGCGGCGCGGCGCGTTGCCGCGCGGCGCCGCCTGGAAAATAGAACTGGGTTCGCGGCGCGACGCGGCGGACGCAGCCGGTGTGTGGTGGGCTTGAGACAGACTCCACGGTGCTTGTACAGTCCAGCGCAGTACATTCTCATCAGACATGATATTTTGCTAAAGTGTAGGCTATTATATAGGCTATATAAGCTCTGTATCTGGTTAATTGCGGGATTCGCGGGGGCCCGCTGGTTTTATCAGTCGTGAGTGACTGTGTAAAAAATCGTCAATCGGTCAGCTGACAGCCCGGGCCCTCAGGAGGTCCGGGCCGGGGTGTTTCCACCCCCCCTACACCCCCGGTAGCTCCGCCCCTGCCCGGTTGCCAGGCCCCCTTAGAGCTCCATTCATAGTAGGATTTTCAATGCCTCATATCTCTGAAACTATAGAGCACTGTCCGTGGTTTTGACGATCCATCCGAGGTTCGGAATTGATTCGTGATTTTGTACCGCATCACTCCCAAAATGTTAACGTTTCTGGCGAAAGGTAAACAGCAAATTATCCGATCTTTACAATGGCGGTGTCCATGCCGGTAAAGCGGAAATGAAACTACCCGGGTTTAACTACCTTCTCCCGCCACCAGGTGGCAGATGAAGAGTTAATAATAATAATAATAATACTAATAATAATACATGTTTAATTTGTTTTGTTTTAAATGTAAAAGTAGTGGGATAAACGTTATAGGGCTAAAGTGGTTGAGATCTTTTCTTTTTTTTTGTAATCAAAGCCTGGTTGTTTGTCTTGTTGAAAGCAGCATTTATCTAGCCTGATTATCTGACTGAAGCCAGTCCACTCAGTGAGTGGGCGAGGCCCATGGGTCTGGAGCCAGGCTAGCATTTAGCCCTATTTGCAGTAATCCCTCATGGCAACTCCATTTACTGTATATGCAGTGCAATGGTTGAAGTAGTGAGGTCACTGTCCAATGCTGTAAGTTTCTCTGACCATTGAAATAGTATTCTATTAGGCCCACCAATTTGACTGTAGTTTACCTGGCCAGAATTGAATGAAATGTCCTTGCATATACCGTACAATGCACCACACACACGCATGCACGCACGCACACAACAGCCAATTATTAACAACTTGTTGTATACTTCATTGTATGACAAATAGTAATAATCACACTTGTGTGAACTAAATTGTATTTATATTGGTCACATGACGTGACGTCTCATGTTGGTTAGTGCCCCAAAAAAGACAGTCAAAAAAGTCTGTAGGCCTACACTTGGCTGGCAAACAATCTACATCATAAGTGCAATAAACAAACGTAAAAGTAAAACATAAAAGTAAAGCGTAAAAGTAAAACACTTGTCTGGCAAACGATTGCTCTAAACAAACATTGACAAGTCCATAGACTTGGCTGCCATATGATGTAATCTTCAAAAGCCATGCTTTTGGGCACCCCTCAAAAATAGAAGATTTACTTCTATGTTCTGCTATTTTTGACCCGATTTGATGCCAATCCCAAAGTAAGGACGCCAGGTTAAAACGGGTTAATGATACAAAATAAATACTAGCAAGATATTTAAGCAAATAGATATACCAAAAGAAAGTGAAACACATGAAACATATCATTGTAACTACTGGACCTAGTGTACTTGCTGGAGACGCTGTGGGTGTGTTCTCTGCTCCACGTCATCAGTGCACATACTGTACCCTAGGTGGGGTTGGCAAAAGGGCTTTTCTGTGTTCTCCCCGTGTCCCCAAGGGTAGGTACCCTCACAAAACAAAATGCAGTAATCCTGGTCTCTATACTGCCTCCCCCTTTTCGCCTGATGGAGGGGAAATTAACTGGTTGGAATAACGTGTTCCATCCATGAGTCATGTCTATTGCAAAATTGTGGGATAAAAAATAAAGAAAGAAAAAGTAAATAAAAAAGGTATCAAAATGCACACTGTCACCTGCCTGCTGTTGCCCACTTTAGCATAGTATCACTATATGCAAGACCATGGACAGAATGGTACAAGAAAATAGAGTTCGCACACAGGATCAAGCTCATGGTGATTTTGTTGATCCAGTGTGCAGACTTTATTTAATTGTGTGATGTTTGTGTTTGCCTCTTCCCAGCTCCTGGCTTATTGAACTGATAGTATACTTGTTTCAACAGAACAGAGTGGTAAAATGGTGCATTTATATATACGCCTTTATCCAAGGCGTTTTACAGAGATTGTGCATTACATTTGCCCATTCACGCACACATTCATACACCGCTGGTGGCGGAAACCATGCAAGGCACCAACCAGCACATCAGGAGCAATTAGGGGTTCTGTATCTTGCTCAAGGACACTTCGACAATAACTCTGGGGGAGACCACAGGGTTCGAACTGGCGACCTTACGGTTACCGTCCAGCCACTCTACCCCTGAGCCACGCTGCTCCATATAAGACACCATATGCCTGCTCAATCGCCCAAAGAACAGTGTCAGCGATGAAAGCCCTGCCAGGGTTTAATTGAAAAAAAGAAAAAAAGAAATACAGGTATATAGCCACAGGCGGCAGTGAATGGATACAAGCACGGAGGAAGATGACAATTACAAGATGATGAAGCAGATGAAGTAGTACAAGCTGTTAAACTTTAGTAAAAGATGATGAAGACATGGGGATAACGGTCATGATTTGATTGTTCAAAGTGACAATACTGGCATAGATGGGTTGCCCCCGTGGCTCACTTATAGTAAGAGAGCGTACCACATTAATACAGGGAGGCTATAAAGCTATAGTCACTTCCCACAAGTGGCCTGTTGTTTCAATCTGACCCCGCAGGCTCTTTGCTGGCACGTCACATGTTCACTCTTTCGAGAAATGCCAAGACCATTATCTAAAATTGGCACAGATAAGCACAACATTCAAAGCCCTTAATGCAATATATGCCGTAAATCTGAGAGATAGCCTCGTTGTTTTAATGTCAACTTCAACTTCAACTTCATTGTCACATCGCAGATTTACGATTTACAATAACGCGGCACCCCGAGGTGCTGTCTGCGATCGCATGGTTGGCGACATCCTGGAAGCAGGAATGGGAGTCGGCTGGGGCCACGCGTCCCTGACACTATTTCCTGGATCCAGGCCGGTAAGAAGGAGTTGAAGGAGATCTACCAAGATGCAGTGATGGAAAATTACTGAAATGTTTTACTTAAGTAAAAGCTCCTCATCCTGAGGGCGAGAAGCGACCCCACCGTTTAGGGCATTAGCATTACAAAGTTATAATTTATCTGAAAATACTATTTTCAGATACTTTCTAACTTTGTAATGCTAATGATGTTTGTGTGCAACACTCTTGAAAACAAAGTATTGCATGTTGGGTTCGAGTCACCTTGTTTTAGGGCATGTCATGTGATCTACCTGCACAGCCTTTGTGATCTACTGGTAGATCACCATCTACCTTCTGGGCACACCTTACATAGGGCGTTAATTACCCCCCCCCCCAAAAAAAATATCCAGATCGTCTTTGCTCGACAACAGCGATATAACTAAAATGACACACAGCCCCCCCCCCCTGACAGCCCGTCAGCGTTGATGTTGTCCGGAAAATACGGTTTTGGACACAGGGACACATTTTGCTGCTCATAAATGATATAGTAGCAGGAATTATGTCAAATATATTGAACCGCACCGTCTTGGGTGAACGAGCGGGTCCATTTGATTACCCTCCCAAAGTTAAATGACTGTGGCTGCAGCCAATCGGCGCATGACACGAGCAAACCTGCCAAAGTGAAGCCATTGGAGTGACTGGAAACAAACATATATCTTCAGGTTTGAATGCACCATAAGTGGGTTAAAGAAAGCGGGAAATATAATAGAGAAGAACTGAAACAGGAAAAGAGGTCAGATAATGTCAAGACGAGCAGTGTAAAATGGCCTATAGGTGTATGGTTAAAAATAACGGAATCAGGCCGTTTTTATAGTAGCAGAGATAATAACAGAAATGTAGATAATGTCCATGGTTTAAATTAAAAGTAAATAACAAACAAATGTGACTATCACACACGCGCAGGCACGCGCACGCACGCATGCACGCACGCACACACGCACACACGCACACACACACACACACACACACACTAGAGGTTTCCAACCTTTCTTCAAACTTCAGAAACTGTAGCTGTTACGTTTCTGGTTGATTGACATATTTATTAAATAACAGTTTCCGTGCCGGGAATGGATTACTCCAGGTTAATGTCGCTGCCGTATCGGACATACCCGCCTTTTGTTTTATGTGTTTAATCCGCCGTAATGTAATGAATCAAAAGAAAATCCGTCTTCGTCGCGGAGTATGAGACTGGATGCCTTCGCTGTGATGACGAAACCGGAAATCGTCACATGCTGTGGGCTGCTAGGGCTTCTGGGAAATTGAGGCCAATGGAAATGCATTGGGTGCAACGCCTCATTGAAACCAATCTTGTGTGCGTCTTCCGGGTGCACCAAGATGGTGGATGCTACACACAGATCATAACAAACCACGGGAGCTTTTTTTGATGGATTTTCGCGGATTAAAAGCCCAAATAATTCAGCGTATGCTCTAAAGGTAATACAACAATCTCGGCAGTGAAGGGGGGTTGATTAAAATGCGGGTTAATCGTAAAAAACAGTCAAACTGTTAAAAGTTTGCAGAATTACAGTACATTTCAAGCACAACTCAATACAAAGACTGTTAACTGTGAGTGGACGACCCAATAAAGCATTACACTTGTTTACAAGAGGGTCCACCTTGTTCAATTCATCAAAACATTTAGAGACATACAAATAGACACTTCTATATAGCCAAAGAACAGAACAGGAATTCATCATAAAGGAGGTAAAAAGGGAAAATAAACATATACAGTGAGGGGGATTCCGATTTGACGTTTCGAATTGCAGTCGTCCGTAGGTGCCCTTTGAGAGCGGTTTTGAAAGGATTACCATGTCTTAATGACTGTAGGGCGTTCCACATTTTGGTGGCATAGGAGCGAAAATAATTTAGTCCCTCGTTTGTGCCTAATCTGGGTTGTACATGGTTCGTTGCACTCCCTCTGGTGTTGTGGGTGTGGACTTTGTTAACATTAAGGAAGTATTTAGACAGGTACATGGGTATCTTGGTGGTGTATCGAATCTTATGGACCAGACCCATTGCAAGATGCTGTACTCTGTCGTCGACCCAGATAGTTTTGGTGAAAGAACAAAGCACAATGGTTCCAACAAGAAACAATAGAACCAGTAAGGCCCATTTACACTGGCAGCCAAATCAAGCCTGAATCTGTGCCACATCCAGATTGAAATCAGATCTGTTTAAACAAGTATAAATGCAGACAGATCACATACAAGTCTTGTTTGTGTTTAGACATATTTAAACAAATCAGATTCCAATCTGGATGTGGCACGGATCTGATTCAGGCTGGATTTGACTGCCAGTCTGAACACGCAGATCCGATCTGGTCACTGGCAAATGCAGTGTGAATGGTCGGACCAAAAGATCAGATTTGACTGGATGTGACTGCAGTCTAAATTAGGCCTAATAGCTCAGCTAGCGTCTCAATTCAGCATTTTGAACAAGAGACGTCCTAAACCTGCTGCAGTTACTTTGTTTCGGCTAATTCAAAGAAAAGGTTCAAAACCATCTTCATGAGGGTTATCTAAGACTGTTTGTTGTCTGCAGCAGAATATCCTACTGTCTGTCAGGATATAGTAATGTGCTACACTATAAGGGGGGAAGGGGTCCAACTTTTCCAAAAATAAATTAAACCACTTCGGTAATCACCGAAACAACGGCTGTTTTATGCTGGGAAGCCTCGCAGGACCCCATCTTCTCTGTATAATGTACTTTTTGGGCCTAAAATTAAATCCTCTACTGATCTGGTCAACATAAATGACCCTTTGACATGGTCTGTACTGATCCACAGCTGCACGTGTCTTCTGTTGTGTAGTTCCAGACTTTCATCAGTGCTTTGCACCTCCCCACACGCAGTCTATTGAGTGACTTCCATGTTGTCCAGCCAAGGTCGTGAACACTAGCGACGCTTTCTGTTGGTGTTATTCCTCTGTCCAGCCATTCAAGAACGCACATGCCACTGCTTTGTCATTCGTCTTTCCAGATGTTGGCCCTTGCTGCTTGTTTGGTAGTCTGGAGGGGCAAGAGTGTCTGCACGAAACCGGCTCTAGATGGGAGCCTCATGAAAATGTCAGTAGCACGTGGCGTAACGCAGAAGAGGACGCCGTGCGGCCATGGGCTACTGAGGTGCAGATGTAATGAGCGAAAACATAGCAACGACCGGGCCACATCTCCCTTGTTAGATAAGATGTATTCACAGAGGTTGGGAAGACAATAAAATAAAGAAATTGATTCACCACTATAGCTTTATGACATTGTGGTGTAGATCAGTGGTTCTCAACCAGTGGTCCGGGGACCACCAGTGGTCCTTGAGGGGGGTTCCAGGTGGTCCCCACTCCCCAGCTAAATGGTGGAGAGTTGGTAACCAAATTGACCCTTGTAAAAAAGAAAACCAATGGACCCAATGGACATTGCATGGATGCAACTGGGACGTATCCTCAGTGATGTATGCCAAGGTCATCAGGGTTTCGGGTCTCGCGAACATCATACCCCTCACTCGGGTGACCCAGCCGGGGTGATCAAGTCCCGACTTATGTCCCTGCAGTAGCTACCCTCGATCAGACCCACTAGGGAAAGACCAGGGCCACACAATCCGTTGGAACCACTCCGGAACTACTATAGTACCACATCAATACAACATGGAATTGTGGACACAATATATAATATAATCCATCCATCTTCAACCGCTTATCCGTACTCGGGTCGCGGGGGCAAGTGCTCCAGACTTCCCTCTCCAGAGCAACATTAGTGACTTCCTCCTGGGGGATTCCGATACGTTCCAAGGCCAGTGAGTCGATGTGTTTCCTCCAACTGCGCCTTGGTCTGCCCCGGGGTCTCCTCCCAGTGGGACGTGCGTCGATGACCTCCTTAGGGAGGCGCCCGAGAGGCATCCTATCCTATCCTCAGCTGGCTCCTTTCCAGGCGAAGGAGCAACGGTTCTACATTCATTTCGGCCGCTTGTATTCGGTCATGACCCACACTTCATGACCATAGGTGAGAGTAGGAACGAAGATTGCCCGGTAGACGGAGAGCTTTGCCTTCTGGCTCAACTCTCTTTTCGTGCGAAAATATAATATAATATAATATATAAACTTGTTTTAACAACACAAGGGATCTCTGGCACAAAATCTGTCCAGATTGCTGTACGTAGCCAAATACGACTGAATTTGTGGTTCCTTCCTTGACATGCACATGTTTGAGAACCACTTGCTGCAGGGTCTGAGGCTTCTCCGTGCCATTGCTTCCTACCACATCTCTTCATCAGGACTGTGTGCTGCTTCACAGCATTGCAATGTCATACTTACAGCTTCTGGAGCCTGTGGACGAGGTGCGGCTTGGACACGCAGCAGAGCAGAGCATCTGGCCTCGCTCATGCACAGCCACCCGATATGTAAATGTCTGAGGTTGTGGAGGTTATTTGGTATTTGTGAGATGAATGGAATTCTCCTCTCTCTCTCTCTATCTATCTCTCTCTCTCTCATTCCCCCTTTCACATTTATGTGACTAGACTAGTTAAGTCCCTGTCACTCAAAGCTGCCAAGGTCTATGGGGCACAGGAGCGAGAACAGTAATATGAGAGAGAGAGAGAGAGAGAGAGAGAGAGAGAGAGAGAGAGAGAGAGAGAGAGAGAGAGAGAGAGAGAGAAATTGGGGCACGGATGAGTGCAAATTGTCTGTCTAATGGCTGCCACAGAGGAAGCCATTTCAGGTGACTTGTTATCCGTCATGAGAGGCAGACCTGCCAGGATTTCTCTTCTCCCTCTCCCGTCTCTGTGGGTCTCTCTATCGCTAAAGAGCTCCAGGCCATCGCTGGGCAGCCTCGCCACTTAGAGCTCCGCTGTCTTCCATTTTCGAAGCCTTTGCATCCTCTCTCTCTTCTCTCTTCTCTCTTCTCTCTTCTCTCTTTCTCTCTCTCTCTCTCTACTCTCTTGACGTCTCTCTCTCTCCCACCCGGCCCGCGACCACCCCGCAGTGCGTACGTCTCCCTGTCTTGTGTTCAGCAGCTGTTGTTTAGTGATAGATCAGTGAAGCAAAAAATGATGCAGGGGTATAAAAAAAATAGATCTTGAAGTGAAGCGCTGCGTACCTATTGTTGTGCACGCCGTGGCGCGCTGTGACCTCCCGGGATTCATTCAGAGGTAATCATTTGTTACTCAGGGGCACCGTGTCTTTCAAGCTACAATGATGAAGTCACCCCTGAAAGGCGGGCTGCAAATGAGAGAGAAATCATGCTGTACCATCTCCCCGTCCCTCCGTCCTGGAGAAGACAAATAAAAAGCCTGAATGTCCTATGTCATTATTCCATTATGTCTGTGTTTTTATTTTTGTACCAAAAACATTATTTTAAACCTTATATAGCCAACTTGGACCACTCCTTTCCCCCTCTATACTAAATCCCTTTGGGGATAAAATATCTGATCAGTAAACTCACAACGTGTTGCATTGCGAATCTGCGATACATTGTGAGCTTGTAAATATGTTATAATTCTGAATAGGAACGCTAGGGTGCATGTGGTTAAGCAGTTTTCAGAGGTATTCCTCTTGTGTAAAATCCCTGAGGCAAAATAGTCCGGCGTAGTGAAAGGCGAACACCTAATAATAATAATCCTTGGAGGTTTCCTGCAGAGGATATTATTGACATGCAAAGCGAGCAACACCTGAGAAGTTAATCTGTATGTGTAGCGTATAACACGGATCAGAGCTCCGAGGTGACTAGCATTAAAAGGAACCTGTCAAGCTAAGTGTGCCCCTCAACCTTTTCTGCCATTACTCTGACATATCCCGTGACCCGTGAATTGAAGTCTTGTCAGGTGGGAGGGCTTCCGTTCCTATACTGAATCTTCGCCACGAGAAAAGAAGAAGAAAAATAAATAGCCTGCTGACTCTCTGCTGCACAGCAGGGGGCACTGATTGGCTCTTGGACACATCCCTCACTTGTCAACTTGTCTCTCTGATGGCTCAAGGACTGCCCAAGGAAACTGGGCATTAGCTATGAGGTCTGCCAATAACCTGAGGATAGAAGGGAGATGCTATCAGGAAACTGTCAACTCCTCCCCGTCAATTGATCTTTCATTTTGCCTCTTATGAACCGGAACACGGATTCGGGGGTTCCACTTTAGAGTTCCAAACTTAGTTTTTTTATACTTTGCTTTTGTACTTTTGACTCTTCTTGCTGAACGACCGACAAAATTGCTGTGTATATAGACGTCAATTAGCAGATCTACAAGCCCATCCACCACACTATGCCATACATTGTTTAATTGGTTGAATTAATCAATCAAGCAGTTGTAGAGATTGTTCTAGGGTAGAGATGACAGCTTTTAAAGACGGGTGAAATGGTTAATTTGAGCATTTTATTTAGAAGTCAGCCTCAAATGCTTGAATCTGAGCCAATCAGAGCGACGCATCCCTCCAGGCTATGGGACGTGTCTCCGTCTCATGCGGTGGGGGGGGGGGGGGGGGGGGGGGTGGTGGTGGCTCAGGGGTAGAGTGGCTGGATGGTAACCGCAAGGTTGCCAGTTCGAACCCGGGCTCCCCCAGAGTTAGCGTCGAAGTGTCCTTGAGCAAGACTCTGAACCCCTAATTGGCTGGATGGTAACCGCAAGGTTGCCAGTTCGAACCCGGGCTCCCCCAGAGTTAGCGTCGAAGTGTCCTTGAGCAAGACTCTGAACCCCTAATTGCTCCTGATGTGCTGGTTGGTGCCTTGCATGGTTTCCGTCGCTATCGGTGTATGAATGTGTGTGTGATGAATGTAATGTACAATCTATGTAAAGCGCCTTGGATAAAGGCGCTATATAAATGCACCATTTACCATTTACCATGCACGCGCACATGCAGAGTGGTTGGTTTAAAAAAGTGACAGAGAGACGGCAGCAAAGCCAGCTTATCTCTAACCTATACACAACCTATAGGCTATACATATTTTAGCATGATGATTACGTTTAAAATGAGTAATACACTGTCTGGATGTCATCTTGAATGCAAATCAAAATGAAGTAGTTTGTAATCAAAACCACCCGTTTGGAGGACAAAGCAACAATTGTAATGAAACGGGTGAGCTTCATTTTTATTGGCTTTTATTGATGTGAGCCTCAATACATCATCACACAGCACGTTTTCAGGAAGTAATTACATTTTATTTGGTATACATTGATAAGTATGCCCACATGATGACCACGGATGTAGTCTAAAAGTGTGAAAAATGTATTTTTCATTTCACTAGGTCTTTAAAAGCTCTATAGAATGGTTTCAGTGGCAGTGAGTGGCATGTGACCTCTAAATGCACAGCCATTATACAGTATATCGTCTATGGTTGAGGAACATTTCTGTCTGCAGTCTGCCATATGTCTGTGGAGTTGGACACATTTTGAAGTGTTTGTGGTGGTGCTATAATGCATAAGCCTTTTTTATGCAAAACCAGGTTTCTGCTGGTCAGGAAGTTTTAGCGTACATGCATGGTCTAATTTGGTTAAGCGATAAAGCATTTGGAAATAGGCACTGAGGGCACTGGTGTTAACACAAACCAACACATGACTCATGAGTGTGCTCCCGGGTGCGCGTGTCCCAAACGCACTCATAGTCAGACTGGTTGCCTAAATCTGATGTTTGTGCTTGTCCTTGATTGGATCAATTTGATTTATTATCTGAATGAACAAATCTCAGTCTGATCTGGTCATTCGTGCAGACAGCCAGTCCTAAAGATCAGATGTGAGCAATACATTGGATTTGCTTGCCATCTGCACAAAGCCTTTGGTGCTCCATGCCAGCATTAACTCAACTGTACAGGAAGCGTGTATTGTATACAGTATGTTTCTCACACTGACAAATGCTGCAAATATCAGTGGTTCTCAAAGTGGGGTATGGGGGACCACATGAGTCCTGGAAGATAGTTAATATCATCATCAAATCAGTTTAACTGTTTTAACCTGATTTTAAACTTTGCTTAGGCTATTAGAAATACTGCATGAGCCATTTCAAACCAAACAAATTGAGTTAAGTGGTTTTCTCCCGACATTAACGTTATTCTAGGCCTATTGATTATTTTTTGTCCACATGTCATTAAAACTATAACCACTTTCACCCTGTACATCAGATTAAGGAAAAATCTGGATCAACAAACTTACAAAGTCTCGCGATTTGCCACTTTTCATGCTTGCACTTTCATGCTTGCACTGAAAAAAAAATGAATATTTTTGACAAATTTTAACAGCGGAAATCTTGGATGGGGGTCCCTGGCTCAAAATATTTTCAGATGGGGGTCTGCATCCAAATACATCCTTGACATGAAAACGTTTGAAAACCATATATTGTTCTACAGAATTATCTGTCCACAAAAAGGCATTTGATTTATTCTTTTTCCACCAGCCAGCCGTCCACACTGTGCCACATTGCAGCATCTCTGGGGACGGCCATGTTTTGTTGCTTTAGAGCTCTCTAGGCGAGGCTGTTGTGTGGAGCCTGATTGCGTTCGTCCCCCCCACCTTCGGAGGAGAAAATGAGGTTGAGGTGGCCCCACTCAGGCCTCTGGAGCCACAGTGCAGGCGAAGTGGAGCCGTGACCCCCCAGCAGATTTCTAATGGATTTTTAGGAGTCGCAGGCAAACGCACAGCTGGGCTCCAAACAAACTCATCAGAACACCCTGGATTTGTGGCAGGCTCCCCCACCGGCCCACGTGCACTGCTGTGCACACACACACACACACACACACACACACACACACACACACACACACACACACACACGCACACACACGACCACGCACACGCATGCTTGAACACACGTAATACTAGACTAGTGAGGACATTTTAGGCAATTTTATAAATGACAGTTTTGTTTTGTATGCTATTTTGAACCCCAAAGGTATACGTACAGTATGTATGTATGTATGTATGTAGCTCTGGTCCATAGCTCTAATGCGTTGCATTTAGAGATATGTTACTCTCAACTTCCGCCGCGCGCATGAATGCAGACCAGCCTCTCCTCTTTAGCGTAAATAAAAAGAACATTTTTGCTACTCACCAAAACAAAGGCGGGTTGTGTCATTAGAAAGCCTACTTTCCTTACTGGAAACACTCTGAGCCCCCCATCACACGTATAAACGGTACTTTTTGGCCAGAAAGCGATTTATTTTCACCAGAGGAAAAATATTCTCTATGAGGCAATTCTCTGGGCAATATCGGTAGAAGGCGCAGTGGAGTAACCCAATAGCACAGAATCGTAAATAATGTCAAACTCGATCTCACCCAAACACTGTGAAATAGCACGGATTGGCAATGTACATACAATACTAGTGAAAGTCACGCCTCCATTCTCATCCTCATTCTCAGTGATTGGCACTGGCCAATCACTGCACGTCCTTGCACAAGCCGTATAGAGTTTGGAATGACGCGTCAGGGACCAATCAGAAGGCTGATAACGCTTAAACCCCACCCAACAGCTTTTCCCAATGATAAGCCTCACATTTTGAACCATACTGTACATTCGACTGTACAGCACTTGGGAGGAAATGTGGCCCTCACAAGTATAGCAATAGAAGCACAAACGGCACGCACAAACACACGCACACACACACACACACACACACACACACACACACACACACACACACACACACACACACACACACACACACACACACACACACAGTCTCTCTTTGTGATGCGCCATCACCGGATGTGCGAGTGTTATACATTACTTTTGCAAAATGTGTGTCTGGGTGTGTGAACGTGTTTATTAAAGTTACTTATTTACAATTTAATGTAGCACTAGCAGCTTGGTTTGGTTTGCTGTTGGTTAGGCCTATATGCTGTTACTAGGGATGTCCCGATACACTTTTTTCGTTTCCGATCCGATCCGATACCAAAATTTCTGTGTTAGCCGATACCGATATCGAATACCGATACCAGTGTTGTGATCTTGTGTTGTGTTTAGCTACTATAACGTGTTGTATTTATAGCAGGACTCCTCACTTAAATGTACACTTGCAGTTTGGGCAACCCGAAAGCAAACTCCACATGCCCCAACATTTTATTTACCTGCCACAACCTCTTACCCCTGTGTCGGATCGGTGGTTAGACTGGCATATACCGATATGACCAGATATGACAAATAAGGGCCGATATACGGATACTTTTCCGATACCGATACAGTATCAGGACTTCTCTAGCTGTTACTGTGCTTAGGGCTAATTGTTCTTATATTATGATGCTGCTAAATGAGGGAATACGTTGGTTTTATGTTTTAATGCTGCCATTTATTGCACGTTTCTCTGGGCTTTGTTGTGCCTGGCTGTTGTTTGCCAGATGGTTTGGCTGGTCTTTGAAATGTGTGTGGTCTTTTTAATGGTGATGTTGCATCATAAAAAATAAAATACAAAATAACAAAACATGAATAAATCGGTCTCTTGCTCGCTTGCTGTGTCGACTGCATAATGTGTGGCGTGTGGGACACTGGAGGCCAGGACACCAGTTCTGTGTGTCTAAGTGCCAGACGGTTCTTGTGCATACTATGAAATATAATCCTGCCAGCATCCCTGGCTGGATGGACTAAAAGATCAACTGACAGACTCGCCGAAGGAAACCACCTAACTCCATTTTTGAGGTTTTTGATTATAATGTTTTTCATTAATCAGTGCTATTGAACACCCTTTACGTCTGTGTAAATATATTGAAGGGAAGCCTAGGAATGCCCTACCAACTGAAATAAAAAGACAAACTGATCTCAAAATATGTAATAATAAAGTTAAACTCTGGTTCAAATCGGGCCAAAGGTGCGAACTATAGGAATGTGCCGCTGAGACATTTTGGCCGATATCGATATACAATTTACAATTTACAATTTAGGCATTTAGCAGACGCTCTTAATCCAGAGCGACTTACATTTAAGCAAGAACAAAAGCATGGGAATACATCACATAAAAGCATTTATCAATATCATGAAACATGCGTAAGCTAAGAAAGTAACAGTGGAATATCTATATAATGAAACTATACATACACTATACATATAAACTATACATATTTACTACTATGCTATACATATGTACTATGGCGTGCTATAACTATATACAATACAATTATAGTGCTGTCTACATAACATGCTATAAGTCTGTGTCAAATGCTATCTAAGCCAACAGAAATGCTATCTAAGGGGTTAGGGTAAGTGCTATGGGCCATGATGGAGTCTGAAAAGGTGGGTTTTCAGGCTACGGCGGAAGATTGGGAGTGATGCTGCAGTTCTGACTGCAATGGGAAGTGCATTCCACAGTTTTGGAGCCAGAAGGGAGAAGAGTTTGGGACGTGTGGAGCGTTGGCCCGGCGTTTTTAGTGAGGGTACTTCCAGTTTCCCTGCGTTGGCTGATCTGAGTGCGCGGGAGGGTTTGTAGGGTTCAATCATACTTGTAAGATATGGGGGAGCCATACCTTTGGTTGCTTTGAATGCCAGCATCAGAGTTTTGTATTCTGTGCGGGCAGCGACCGGGAGCCAGTGGAGGGAGCGGAGCAGGGGGGAGACATGTGAGAATTTTGGCTGGTTGAAGACCAAGCGAGCTGCTGCATTTTGGATCAGCTGGAGAGGCTTAAGTGCACATGCTGGTAGGCCAGTAAGGAGGGAGATACAATAGATATCCGATATAATTAATTGCTGTTATGGCCGATAACCGATACCGATATGATCTCATCCTGTATTGAAAAATGTAATAATAATTAAATAATAATTTTGTCCATTCTGAAAAATACATGTAACAGCGCTTAGGCAAGTCAGATTTAACTTTAATACCTTTATATTTAGTATTGTGAGTTTGTAGATCTGTTCAAGCTGTTACTTTGGGCTTGTTTATCAGTAAAGACAGACTAATTGAACCGATGCCGATTAATCTAAAAACAACTAGAATCGTCCGTTAATCTCCCATTCATCTCCCATCACTAGTGCGAACATTAATATGTTAAGCACATTTTAAAACATTGAAGAGTAATCTGGGAATGTTATTGATTTTGTACGTAGATTTCGCATGTATTTTTTGTAAACATTTGTTTTTAGTATAGGTAGATTACATTTGTATAGAAAGGCCTAACCAGGGACGGGTTGCAAATTAGCCGTGGCTATAAACCCTATAACAATGCAACGGTTTCATGTTTTTAGAACTTGATACATTGTTTTTTGTATTGTCCCTGTTAAATCATTTTATAAAATCGTATATACCGGTAACCACAATTGACACAAGGAATTGAGACTCTCACTTCAGTTGACTAAAGGTAAATTAGAATCACAGAGATTTGTGGAGAATTCGGAGAGGACGAACGAGAGAGACCTGTGAATGTTCTTCTGCCTGGTGCGTCCAGGCAGCTCCACTCCCGACGTGTCCATCACAGGTGCGTGTTCTATCAAACGGAATGGGACCCGCTGTGCGCTTTCCCAAACGTGTGTGGGCATAGAAATTATAGAGAAAGCCCATCAACCTGCCCACGGGCACAACTCCCACCGCAAATAAAGGTGTCAGCATAATGAATAGTGGGTAGTGTGACCGCAAGATACCGTTTACGGATAGTGGATAAGGCAGGGCTTAAGATAGGGCCCATTGTGTCTGCTAAGTGTCAACTTTTTAATAAGGAGTCATGCAGAGAGCACTTAGGGGGCAGGGACCGATTTTTGTGTTCTGTCTTTTTGTGGGGTCCGTCCATCGTGCCATTTCACACCAGAAATGTAGTGGGCCTACATTGGATGTCTTTATTCTAATGGAGCAAGATGTTGTTGATGTTCTCATTATATTACAATGTAAACATTAAAATATTATATATATTATATATATTATATATATATATATATATATATATATATATATATATATATATATATATATATACATATATATTTTTTTACAGTCTGCCATTTTGTTTTTGGGGCACTTTGTGTCAAAATGGCCCCCCAAGCCCCAAAAGTCTCTGATGGTGGACACCATGGGCTTCATTTTCATCACCGCTAAACCCCTTATCCTTAAACGTCTTTGCCTTCTTTTTTTACTATTTTGCAAAACATTTTTGAATAGTTAAAATGGCCAGTCTACAAGCTCACTACGTGTCAATGTAGATTGGCTAACTAAGGGGTTTATAGTGGTGAGTGACGCATGGAGCTATACTTTTCAGGATTAAAATTAATGCCTGAAGAAGGTCTAACGACCTAATGCTTGCTGTCTTTAAAATAAATAAAACATCTGAGTGTGCGGAGCCTCCCTTTCTTTTTTCATCAGGATTGTCAAATTCAATACAAGCTCAAAACGCGGCGTGAAGTGGCAGGATCTGTGGCCTACTGCATGCATATCAAACTGGGGGTACTGGAAATGAATAGGTTATTAGAAACCATGCATACAGGGGGTTCTTTGGTGCTACTGTATATGTATGTATATGTGGTCCAGGGATGATGTATTTCTGAAGTAAAAAAGACAGCACCTTCCTGATTCTTTCAGAAATAAAAAAAACAAGAAATAAAATACAAATAAATAAAAAGGCAACGTAATATTTTGCAATGGAGTCTTGATTATTGCTGAAAATAAGCCCTGCATTGCAGTGTCAAATAAATAATCATGATACTTACGCATTGTTCTATACAAGATGATTTTCATTCAAGGCTCAAACGCAATCACCAGAAGTATTTGACACTCCATATATCACTGCCACCATCACTAAGAACTGGCCAAGGGCCGCAGAAGAACTCTTGCGCGTGTGTGTGTGTGTGTGTGTGTGTGTGTGTGTGTGTGTGTGTGTGTGTGTATGTGTGTGTGTGTGCTCGTGCGTACGTGCGTGGAAAAACACTGAGGACTGATTGAAGAGGGCAGCCTGCCCACAGTCATCTTCACCCTCCCAGAAGCCCCTGGCGAGGCTGACCCGTCCTTCCACTCGGATCACTTGCTCCTTGTTAAAAAGGACCCAACCCTGGATGGATGGGGGGAAGGGGGGTGGGGGGGGGGGAGGGGGGGGAGGGTGGAGTCGGGGGTGGTGATGGCCTAATGAAGATGAATATTCAGCTGCTTTAGAAAGAAGGTTCCTGGATGGCTGCCCAGTCTGCACTCACTCGCGCGCTGCTCCAGTCAGATTGGTGGCCCGGTGGTGGGATGAGGGCGAGGGACGGGCGTGGGGGGGAGGGGGGCTTGCGGGGTCCGGGCTGATGTGGTCGGGATGGGTAGTGGTGGGAAAAAGTACTCGATTGTTTTACTTAATAGTCCTTTTTCTCGGGAGAGTTTGTTGCTGGGATAAAGAAAGGTCGATTTCTCTGGCACTAGTGCCACACTTTGGCCTGGAGGACTGGGAGATAACGTGTTAATTCTTAGTCTTGTGCATTTTTTGCATTATTCCAATTTAGGGGGCGTGGTAACATTTGGATAGATTTTCTGCCATTTTGGTCCAAGGTGCCCTGATTTTCTTTTCTACCTTTCATTACACAGTAGGTTGAGACATTTTCTATGTATGAAACATAAGCTTTTGGCACAATTTACTGTGTAGGTTTCATTGTACTGTGTGGAAAACAGTACAAAGGACAAACAAACAAAGGACCACTTTGCCACTATTAAACTTTATCTGTGTGTTTTTTATCATTAGCATATATGCTAAAACACCCCGGTATATTATCATTGGTGGTCTGTAGCTCCGTGGGCGCACTTTCAAAGCTGTCTACCACCTACGTATTTGTCCCAAAGTGACGTAGGTGGTAGACCCTCGGTAGGCTATCAGAAACTACAAGGGAGCTGTGGACAGGTAGGCTTGCCGTAGCTAGCCTAGCCGCGAAGGACACGGTCCCTCGCTATACATAACAACAACCACCACAACAGTATATGGCTACTCCATGGGAGTTTTTGGACGAGATAATTTTAAATACATATTGGAAGAATCTGCGCTAGGGTCGTTATATTATGAACCAGAAATATACGGATAAAGGAATGCATTAACGGGGACAACACTGCTAGTTGCTGTGGACTGATGCCTGCTGGAGCGACCTAGCTAGTAGCTATAGCTTTCCCTGTACCAGTGCGTCGCCCAGGAAAAGGCAAGCCCAGATAGTGTTGACTGTTTTACTGAGAAGTGGGGACATGCGTTCAGGATGCCTCAAATTGGAAGTTGCAACAGGAGCCCGATGGACCAAGAGCGACATTCAGATTGAAGTAAGTGTTCAATGTATTTACAGCTTATTTGTTTTGTGCGTATCGCCACACCGTATTGTTTACATAAGTGTTAGAGGCTAGGCACGGCTTCAGCCTACAACTTTTCGGTCCAAACATCTTCTATTCATTCATTCAATTCAAAACTGTATGTATGGCATGCCATCTGAAGCAATGTATTAGCCATGGGCATGGGCTCGTATGTTTCAGGGTTAGCAATGTAAACATTCAAGTGTTATACCTGTGTCCATTCATTCACTTAGGTCAGCCCAGATGGGTACAGAATGCTGATGAAGCTGAAGACCTCTTTGATGGACTGAATAATAATAAAGTGCATTACAGTAATCAAGGCCAGAAAAATCATCTAGATGCATCATACAATATTTCTAAAGGTGAAAAAAGGCAATCTTGGTATTGGTAACATGATTGTGTGAATTAAAATTTAATTCAGAATAATGACCCCCAAGTTCTTTACTGTACTGTTACTTTATACAGTCAGGTTGCCAAGTCTGCTTATTATTATGATTGATATGTGATACTCAGTTGTAGCCTACCTACTAATTTGGTCAGTATTGTATCACATGAAACATACTGTACATAGCCTACACACTCAGTCGTCCATTCCAGTAATCCTTGAGTGCTTTCACCATTACCGACTCTACGTCTTCTCTCACCACAGCATGTGCGTCTGCTCCTGTCCTGTCTCCTGTCCTGGCCCCTGTTTTTATATATATCTGTAGATTTATGTAAATCAGTACTATTAAAAGATAGTTGATTTGATGTCAAGTTTGTTTTTATTTTATCTCATGTAGGCGTATGTATGGTATTTATACATTTTTACCAATTCCTAATACTCTGAGGCTCAAAATGTCATGATATTGCATCCAAGGCCACCATGATACAAATCATTCACATGTCGGTTTATACAAACAAGACCACAATGGAAATAAGTGTGACTTTGTCAGTGAATGTGTTTTATTGTACTGTAACATAGGGTTTAAAAAACAAGGCCACACAGGCAAAGTTTGTCCTCCTACTCAGATTACAAAAATCGGACAGTGCAAGAATCCCAGAAGAAAAAGGATCAATATTGCTATATAGAAATACTCTGTTACAAGTAAAAGTCCAGAATTAAAAATGTACTTCAGTAAAAGCACAACAATATTGGTAAAGGCTTAGGAGTAGTACATGTCTAATATTTGAAAATGAGATCACATTGACTTATCAATCCAGATTGTGTTCAATGGCAAGTAAATTGTATCTATATAATATAGTTCCTTGAAAGCCGCCACTTCATCTCTTGAGTCGAAGACAGCCACCGACCTCAGCTCCTGCATCAAATAAAGTATTATGGGCCTCTGACCATTCATGAGACAATATGGTAACAATAAGGCTTTTCATTTTAGCAAAAATAAATAAAAATAGCAAATGTACAAGCTCGCAGCACGGCACCAACTCCACCATGTGACGCACTGAGCTTGCAGTATATCTGCTATTTTTGAATAGCCAATGCCAGTGGCGGTTGGAAGGTCCCACGGGCCCCGAGGCGAGATTGACAGCCCGGGCCCTACCCCCCGCCCCCCCCCCGCCCCCCCCCCCCCCCCCCCCCCCCGCCGCGCGCGCGCCACCACCGAACCACCGAACGCCGAACGGGACCGTAAATACCACTTCGGACTAAACCCCTGGCTAAATGTGGCTCAGTTGCTGCAGACCCGGCCGGCCGGTCCGATGCGTGTTAGCCATTTGACATTTGAGAAAGATTTTGTGTTGCCAAAAACACATTTTACAAGCAAAAACAGCAGCACAAGATTTTCGTTTTTTGGTTATACACTGTTTATACATTTATGGCTTGTGACAAAATACTGCAGGATATTATGAGTAGAACTTTTAACCCAAAGTCCAGAAGGGTATTATCTATGAAAAAATGCATTGAATGAGTAGTTCCCATGACATGGGAACGAAACTCATTTTCTAAGCACTTTTTCATGGGTCCCAACATGGCCTAATATACAAGCTCACAACCTTGTTGAACGATTATTTTTCAGCACATTTGCAATGAAGCGCACGCAAATCAGGTTTGACCGGTGCGAGCGCACAAACACACACATGCACATGAGGTGGTGGTGGCTCAGGTGATCGGATGGGGACTGCAAGGTTCCCAGTTCGAACCCGGGCTCTCCCAGAGTTAGTGTCGAAGTTTCCTTGAGCAAGACACTGAACCCCTAATTGCTCCTAATGTGCTGGTTGGTGCCCTGCATGGTTTCCTCCGTCATCGGTGTATATGAATGTGTGCGTGAATGGGTGAATGTAATGCACAATCTCTGTAAAGCGCCTTGGATAAATGCGCTATATAAATGCACCATTTACCACACGCATGCATACATGGTCATTGTTATTTGGAGGTAATCAGGGCACCGGTGTCTGGAAACTGAACAAGATGCGAAAGAATCAGTCCAGTTGATTATTGATTTAGTGGATGCTGCAAATGCTTGAGACTAGAAGTGAAAATCCTATTGCCATGTGACTGTCACAGCCCAAAATGCCACCTTTGGCCACATTGCTGTGAGCAAAGCTTTCATTTGCCAAGTGGAACACAGCAGAGACGGACTGATCTGGCGGCTGTCTGGCGCTGAGCGCAAAAATGAGAAATCGTCCGGCATCTTTGCTACCAGTTTGAAGTGTGACAGCTTGTTTGTGAGATGAAGGCTGGGAGTGTTCGCTTTCATGTGTCCTGCTCTCTTCTGCCCTGGGAAGACCTCACAACTTCATATAAACCACAGTGACACTTGAAATTGAAAATTCACTGGTACAATCTGTTCCAAAACTAACAGGCGGCCCATGGCATACACAGGCAGCCGCAAAGGGTGCCTATTTGTTAAGCACTTGACCCCTAGCGTCCCTATTCTGGGCATGCAGTATGTCATAAGAGAACATGTGGAGAAAACACTGTACTGTACTGTACTGTACTGTACTGTACTGTACTGTACTGTACTGTACTGTACTGTACTGTACTGTACTGTACTGTACTGTACTGTACTGTACTGTACTGTACTGTACAAGCCCTGGCCTCTGTGTGTGCGTGCGTGCATGTGTAAGTGTTTGACGTAATGGCTGCTAAAAACTCAGTTTCCCATTGTGCACTTGTGCACAGTGTGAAGCTCAACAGTGCCACTTTGTCATCTGTTGGTACCCTAAACAGGCAGACATATTTGGGACCTGTGCTATGGAGTGGTTGAACCACTCAAAAATGCAGATCTGCAAGCTCACAGCACCCTGCGATGTAATGTATAGGGAGAAAAACGAGTGTATAGTAGACGCAGTCAACATGCTGTACTGTACTGTACTGTACTGTACTGTACTGTACTGTACTGTACTGTACTGTACTGTACTGTACTGTACTGTACTGTACTGTACTGTACTGTACTGTGTTTAAGTGGTTTTAAGGGTTTCATCCTCACAACATACACTAGCTTGTCTTACAACTACTGCTTGTTCTGGACATGCGAGAGGCAGGGGAATTCAAAGTTCATATCGTTCTATGATAAGTTCTTATAAAATGGTAAAATGGTAAATGGTGCATTTATATAGCGCCTTTATCGCCTTTAAGGCGCTTTACAGAGATTGTGCATTACATTCACCCATTCATACACCGATGGCAGCGGAAACCATGCAAGGCACCAACTAGCACATCGGGAGCAATTATGGGTTCAGTGTCTTGCTCAAGGACACTTCGACAGTAACTCTGGGGGAGCCCGGGTTCGAACTGGCAACCTTACGGTTGCCATCCAGGCACTCTACCCCTGAGCCACCGCCGCCCATCATATCATATCGGCACAGCCGGGTGCAAACCTCATATGTCAAAAACGGTTACTTTCCAGGATTCTTTTTTTTTTTTTTTTTAACTAGTTGTGAGCCTGTAGATCGGCTATTTTCAGCTGCATGCTGAAAAGTGGAAAATGACTTATACTGGATCTCTTGTCCAGTTCCTCACTAACATTTTAGTCTAGTTTTTATTTGTTGACGAAATTGTCAATATATTTAGTCTTCTTAGTTTAGTCATCCTAGCTTAGTTTTCATTTAGTTTGCATTTAGTTTTCGTAAGTGAAAAAAGGTAGTCGACGACAATGTTTTTGTCATAGTATTAGTCGACAAAATATAAGCACTGATTCACACCCCCTATACACTGTGGTTGCGGACAGCTACTTTAACTCTTTGTTACCCGATAGCATAAGCGTCAAATTACCATAAATTTGTACTTCTGTTACAGAAGTACAAATTTATGGTAATTTGACACTTGTCCGTTCAAGACACTGCAATTCTACACAGTTCTGTATAATGTGTAGAATTGCAGTGTCTTGAAAGGACAAGTGCTGCCTCAGACAGACAATATAATTAAACAAGTCTAATACCAGTTGATGAAATCTGTGTCGACGTACACTAGTTCATAAAGAAGACAAAGACAGAAAATGCAAGAAGAAGGCAGCGAGATGAATCGATTCTCAGAGCGTGAACACAAATCCTAGTACTGACTTCATGGTTGTGATTGATATATTTCAGACAGAAATTGTACTGTACCACGGGTCACATAATGGCATAAAATGCTTATTTGGGGTTCTTGAATAATCTATCCTTCCTGTATGAGAACTAGGCTATATGCACAATTAGGCTACTGCAATTTCTCAGAAGGAAGTTAAATGACTTGCGGGAAATGGTTCAGTTTAAAAATGTCATATGCAGCGCTGATATTCCATCTGCTAGAGCCCATTACTGTGTTCGTTCACATACTTTTAGGGTTATTATATAAACACTTTAAGATCCTTAATCTGCATTTCAGTCTTTAAAAATTAGATTAGATTACAGTAGAATATGTTTAGGTCCCACAATGATACATCCATCCTCATCCTGGGTCATATATTCTAATTTCAATCAGGCTATTGCTCTATTATTTTCTGTTGTATTGGAGCTCAACGATCGGGTGGCTATGAATCATGTTCAGTGACTGTTTTAGTCTAGATGCAATTGAAGGCTTTTAAAAAATATATATTTTGTTTTTATTTAAAAAAATTCACAAAATACACAGGATGCAATTGAAGGCTGATGTGACTACATATTTTGTGTTAAAGCATTGTTAATTAGCCCTTCGCTAAACCCCAACCCCATAAGGGGTTGTCCAATGCCAATCCAAATAGTTTAGCGACTGTTGCAATGCTGGACAAACTTTCGCCACCTCATAGCTGTCAGTGTTATTTTGCATGGCTGTGTTGTTGATACACAGCTTAACGTCGGGAAAGTTACACGACTGACCCACCCAGGTGATGGCAATAATAACTCTGCTTGAATATCAAATATATGAAGGTCCAGGTCATATGCTATTTGGTTGGAAGCAGAACACTCCCAGTGACAGCTAACTGTCACAATCTGCGAGTTATGACATTATAGTTCCATTTCTGTGACATTCCTCATTGTAGACAGGGGCACGTGTGTGTGTGTGTGTGTGTGTGTGTGTGTGTGTGTGTGTGTGTGTGTGTGTGTGTGTGTGAACGATAAATTATTAATTTATTATTATTTCAATAATTATTATAAATGTGCATAGAATTTGCATACAACTTTTTAACATAATTTACTCTGCAAAGTATGGTGGTCGGGTGGATGGGGGTCCGTAGCCTAATGCATGTCAAACTGGGGGGGTCCTTGAAACTAAACAAAGTATGGTGGTCGGGTGCATGGGGGTCCGTAGCCTAATGCATGTCAAACTGGGGGTCCTTGAAACTAAACAGGTTGATGAGAATCTCTGCTAGAGCCCTAAAAACGGGTACCTGTCATATCTTTTCTAATGGGGGTCCGTGGGCTAATTGGTGTTAATTTGGGGGTCCTTGACGTGAAAAAGTGTGGGAACCACTGCCATAGGCAATATAAATGTTCCAATACAGCCATGCAATATGTCATTTCTGCTGTGGTCCCTGATTAGAACTTGATGTGCTAAAATAAGGTATATTAATTGTTGTGAGCTCCTATACAGAAAGAGATGAGGAGGTGAAGGAAAGAAAAGACAGAGACAGTAGTTCAAAGAGCCCTGTTGAAGTTGATGAAAACAGGTCTAGTACAAATCCTATTGCCGGCCCGTTATACACATCAGAGGATGAGAACAGACCTGTTATGGGTCATCTCTCAAGTGAACTGGGCTATTGGCTTTTTAGCTTTTTTTTAGTTATTTATGGGTCTATGTGCAATATCCAGTGGCACATTTTTGATTACTTTTTTCTGCTTATTCATAATATATTTATAATATATTTGTCTTTCTTTTAACCCGTGCCCCCACTTTTTTTGTGATGCATTTTTAACCTAATTGTATGCCGTATGTCAGCTATGGGATCATATCTATCTATCTATCTATCTATCTATCTATCTATCTATCTATCTATCGATCTATCTATCTATCTATCTATCTATCTATCTATCTATCTATCTATCTATCTATCTTATCTAGTAGCGTTCTGGGCTGTTCTTCAGTCTCTATAATATTCTTCAAGAAAGACAGAGTGTAGGTGCAGGAGTCTTTGGTGAGACATTGTTGATTTAGAAATTTTAGAGCGAGTTAAATCACCCCGATCTCTCACCCCAAATTGAGCACTCAAATAGAATGGTGATACTTTCTCTGCCTCTCGACATCCCTCTGTTGTGATGAAAGGCACAACTTTGATTCCTTTGCAGTAGAGTAGATGAAGACAATATTGACTGACTTGAAAATGTCAATGAATCTTGACGTTCCCATTCAAATTCACCAACACTTGGACAAGACATGTCTAACTGAATCCTTTCCCTGTCAATGGGTGAGGAGGGAGAAGGAAATCTGAGCCCACGCCCCACAACACTAACTAATTAACTCAACCTTCACGTGAATTCTCTTACAAGAATGTATTCATTATATTCAATATTCTCTTACTGTGTCAATGTTTGAGGAGTGCTTGAATATCAAATATATGAAGGTCCAGGTCATATGCTATTTGGTTGGAAGCAGAACACTCCCAGTGACAGCTAACTGTCACAATCTGCGAGTTATGACATTATAGTTCCATTTCTGCGACATTCCTCATTGTAGACAGGGGTCTATAGGAAAGACCCACACACGTGCACTGCACGTGTATGTGTGTGTGTGTGTGTGTGTGTGTGTGTGTTATGACATTATAGTTCCATTTCTGCGACATTCCTCATTGTAGACAGGGGTCTAGGAAAGACCCACACACGTGCACTGCACGTGTGTGTGTGTGTGTGTGTGTGTGTGTGTGTGTGTGTGTGTGTGTGTGTGTGTGTGTGTGTGTGTGTGTGTGTGCGGGGCACATGGTCTGCAGTTGATGTGTAAATCAACCTGTTTGTGGCATATTGTACCTCTGGGATCGATGGCTTCTTTCTTCTCCCTGGCAGTTACTCCATTGGCTTGTGGAGTTGTGTTCATATGCATCAGCGAACCAAGAGTCCCAGTTTGGATCAGAGAATGGTTTGATCATAGTGGAATATTCAATTCAACCCCTTTGTTAACACAGAACAGAAGGTAAATTATGTTTTGTGTCATGATCACTTTCTTTAAAGAGCCATAATATATAAACTGTATATACAGTAACAACTGTTACATCTATAATCTCTTATGTAGCGTGTATAACTTGTCAGTAAGTATAAACACAAAGCTTGAAGATCGATCTTTAAACTTACCAACAAACTCCGGTAAACTCCCATGATGTACCATCACACCTGTATATTACCGCATATTACTGTATATGCCTGCTAAACTTGAGGTTTACAGGCATATCCAGTGCCCATAATTGCCCGTTAACTCCTCTTTTCACGCAGTGTATAGTGTTTTGATTACATTACCATTATCAGAACATTACAGAACTTACCTGAATGACTGATTGAATGTTGCCTAATCATAATTGTATCGTTAAACTCTAGTCTATGTCTATGTCTACAGCTGCATTAAGAGCATACAGTAGATCTGCTTTCTGCTGAAAGTTTGCCTGTTTTTTCCAGAATGTTCACCATAACATATTATAACATGCCCAGACTAGTTGATGTTTATTTAGCACAGCAAAGAAGTCACGCACGAAACACGTTCACACATCAATCGTGGCAAAAGCTAACCATAATAGTCATATCTGATTAAATTCCATCACATCTAACAGGCTGCTTGTTGCGCCGGCTGTTCAGTGGAACACTTCGCGCTATATACCTAGATCCAGACGCGGAAGGTTCCTATAACGGCAGTGGGTGCAGCCACCCCCCCCCCCTAATTTTGTTAGCATTTGAATGCCCAAGCGCCCCCAACCCCCCGTAAAGGTATGTGACAATACGTGCATGACAACATGACCACTGGCTGCTTCTGCTCCTGAGCACCCACGGAGTTGACGCCGTTGCCTAGATCTCCTTCCTTTGACTCGTATTCATGACAATGGATTATGTCTGTTTGTCACTGTGCGGCCCCAGCCTCAGGATAAACTTTATACACTTAAGCGTGCTCAAGCATCCGACGGCGTGCTTTCGATGCAACAGCACCAGCCTGCTACGCCCCACAAGCTGTTTGCTGCGGTTCATTAGCTTTCTGTTGAGTTGACTGCTATACATACTACTTGATATTGTTGTTGCAGGCTGTTCAATCCATGTGCTTTGCCCGCATGAACAGAGAGTGTGGCTGGAGGGGGGCGTGCATTTGCTGTTTGTCAGAAATGTTGCGTTCGCTAAGGAGCAAAGAGGCCTACAGCTCGTTGTGTGGACTGTGACAAGAGCGACACGTCGGAATTAATGATTTTTCTTTTTTTTTCTGGTGTCGGTGCCTGCAGAAAACATTCACAGTTCACACAAAAACATAATATTCATGTGCGTGTGTATGTGTACACACACACGCACACACACACACACACATGCGTGCGCACATGCACGGACACAAACACAAACACAGACACAAACACACACACACACACACACACACACACACACACACACACACACACACACACAGGGGCACGGACACACACACGGGGCACGGGGACACACAGGCTCGGACACGGGCACGGACACACAGACACACTAGCTCACACACGGACTCACACACACACGGACTCACGGACACACGGACAGACACACATGCGCGGAGGGAGGGCAGAATCCCATTCTTCCGACCGACGTCCCGTCGCGACGGTGCGCCGCTCCGTCGCGACGCACCGTCGAAAGGTCCTATTTCGGTCCGTCGGTCGGTCGTTCCCGTCGGTCGGTCCGTCCGTCGCTCCGCCGCTCCGTCGCTCCGTCGGTCCGTTGCTCCGTCGCGACGCACCGTCGGTCGGTCCGTTTTTGCGTCGCGACGGACCGTCGGTCGCAGGGTTAGGGTGGATGGATTGATTCTGCCCTTGCTGCCCAAATGGTAACTCTGTCATTTCTCTACCGTTTTGGACGGGGGTGGTCTCTTTGGAATCGTGTGGCCCCCCTGGAGGTTTCTATGGGGGTCTCGAGGTTCGGGGACCCCTGGGGACCCCCACGGACCCCCAAATGGTAACTCTGTCATTTCTCTACCGTTTTGGAGGGGGTGGGCTCATTTGAATCGTGTCGCCCCCCTGGAGGTTTCTATGGGGGTCTCGAGGTTCGGGGACCCCTGGGGACCCCCAGGGACCCCCAAATGGTAATGTCACCTGTGGACACTAACTGTAATTGTCTCGCTGTCTCGCTGACAGCAGCTTGTGTCAGTTGTGTGTAGCCTAACATGTGCGTTCGTGCCGTGTTGCTGGTATATTATTATTATTATATTTTTTGCGCCGCCGCGTTGTCTCGCTGCTGCGCTCTTGTGTGTAACATGTGCGTTCGTGTTGCTGGTATAGATATTATTGTTATTATTATTATATATCATATCCTGCTTCCCAGCCTCCCCGTCCTGGACGGCGCAGAACAGCGTTGGATCGCCGGCCGCCTATCGTTGATCGCCCGCCGTCTCCTCGAGGACCGCCACAGCAGATGGTTTACTGCTATATGCCATAGTGTTTATTATGAAAAATATATTCCAATTACTTTTCGGTGCGCACTCATCCTGAATCCAAGCAGAGGTCCTCACAAGTAGGCCTATAGGTAAAACACCGCCGCCACAGTCCCAATGGCCCGTGCGCAAAAAGTTGATATTTAACATTGGCTATAATCTGCCAAATCTCAACCGATTGGTATAATTCCAAATGGTATACACTCAATGAAATTTATATTTTCCATTTTTCATGGGCCTATAAGTCATAGAGCCAGAGAAAGGAGAGATATGGTATAGGGAAGCACTAAGCCCTGTTATCCATGCAGCCGATTATGTTTCATGAGCTGTGGTGGCTTCACTGATATACAACCTTTATTCAAATAGTTGCAAATGTATTAATAAAAATACTGAGCATGTATGTTTGATATAAGGCCAAACCTCATTTGAAAGAATATATTCAGAGTATACTCTTCATTAGCAAACTGTACCAAACGAAGGAAAAACCCCCGCGGGGATAACTGACGTTATAAGAAGATAAGCCCCTGCATGACACCTCCCTGGCCACCGTATAGGCTACGCATTGACAGGTCTGTCTGTCTGTCGTAGCATGCAGATAGACAGATAGGGGGGGGGGGGGGGCAGTTTGACAACAGCGGCTGACACATGTTCATTGATTATGATTAATAGGCCTACTGTATACAGCTACTGTGCTGCTGGATCGTCGATAAATGGACTATAGGCCTACTGGACTTTGACGTTAACGTTAAAACAGAGGCCAGCCAGCGGTACCGTGACCACACCGTTCGTTGTGTGTGTGTGTGTGTGGTGTGTGTGTGTGTGTGTGTGTGTGTGTGTGTGTGTGTGCGCGAACTTCGAGACGAGTTGGTGACAGTGGTTTGTATTTTGATTTGAAATAAATAATGATGAATAGATGTCTACTGTTCATACTTGTGTGTGTTTTTTTTAGACAATAGACCACTTAGCAATTGCTTTAACTATGAAAGAAATGAAGACGATGAAGGATATCGATGAAATGTATGTTTCACTATATATAAAATATATACCTTGACTCTCCCTCTGAATGAAATTAAAAATCGGGTCCTAATAATTAACCCTAAAAATCTATAGACCTACCCTTAGGTTTAGCTGGAACACACGCTCAGCATCGCGGGGTTAATGGTAGGCCTACTTGATAACTATACTTAAAAGGTCTACTTTATCCCATCACAACTATAGTGATTTTGCAGCTATTTTCAATGAACAGTATGGTCTATTGTTGATTAATGTGGTCATTTCAATCTAGGCGCCGTAATGCGCAAAATGGAGTCGACCGGTGGCCACTGATGGCCTATTATTCCTATAAATTCATATCATGCCTGTTGGTGAAATATAAACATCTAAAATGGTTCAGTAATAATTAGCATAAGTTATTATTAACGAAAAACATCTAATACTATTTTAAATTGGTATAGTAAAGTTAGTAACTAATCAGAAGTTGTTTCAAACAACTGTTTGAAAAAACTGTTTGTTTTTCGTTAATAATAATACATGCTAATTATTATTGAACGGTAAGTATGCTGGTATGTACGCTATGGTACACTATAAGCTTGTATATCTGTTTATTTTAAGAATGCGCCGCTGCATTCTGTCAGAATCTCGTGTGTGTGTGTGTGTGTGTGTGTGTGTGTGTGTGTGTGTGTGTGTGTGTGTGTGTGTGTGTGTGTGTGTGTGTATGTGCACACATGTGTCACACATGATGTGTGCTATATATTTTATAGCTCTAGAGACGCAGAGACAGAGACATATTTATTTAAAATCATCCTGGCACGTAGGCCTATAGACAACGGCGTCAACTCCGCGCAAGAGCCAAAGCACCCGCTGGCAAAATAATAATAAGTTAATATATATAGGCTACTCTAAGGTGGGCACCTGTCGTTATAAACCTTCTGCACTTGCCTATAAAGCCAATGAACGGAGCTCATTTCTCTCTCTCTCTCTCTCTCTCTCTCTCTCTCTCTTTCTCTCTCTCTCTCTCTCCATCTGCCGTGCACATGCAAAGAGCGCATGCAGGTATCCAACTATCCAACATTGATAAACTGGTTCGCTTATATCCGTGCAGTATAACATCAAAGTCCAGTAGGCCTATAGTCCATTTATCGACGATCCAGCAGCACAGTAGCTGTATACAGTAGGCCTATTAAACTATTTGAATAAATGTTGTATATCAGTGAAGCCACCACAGCTCATAAAACATAATAGGCTGCATGGCTAACAGGGCTTAGTGCTTCCCTATACCATATCTCTCCTTTCTCTGGCTCTATGACTTATACGCCCATGAAAAATGGAAAATATAAATTTCATTGAGTGTATACCATTTGGAATTATACCAATCGGTTGAGATTTGGCAGATTATAGCCAATGTTAAATATCAACTTTTTGCGCACGGGCCATTGGGACTGTGGCGGTGGTGTTTTACCTATAGGACCTCTGCTTGGATTCATGGTGAGTGCGCACCGAAAAGTAATTGGAATATATTTTTCTTGCCACATTATAAACAAGTTTACTTTACCTCCTCACTTTCCTCAGTGTTTGGGACGGGATGTAGGCCTGTATCATGTGCTGTCTGCGTGCATATAGCGCTGCGCTCCAGTGAAATTGTCATTGCTTGAGAAAAACGGATAAGGGCAGCAGGCAGGTCGTATATAGAAAAGTAACAAAGTTTATTATAAGCTCGGAGATAAAACAGGTAAGTATAAAATCATGTAGCAGGATATCAAATATAACACTATACAAGTAAAATACGTAAATGTATAGGTATAACAATGTGGCAATTTATACTGTATGACTGGCAATTATTAAAACGTAGCAAATAGCAATATAAATAGGCACTGTGTTGAGATTTGACGGGATGTATGTCCTCACTTGTGTATTGTGTGCAATTCTGTACTGCTGTTCTGTGTGATATGCAGTGTTGTGCTTGTGCCACTGTGAGGAGCCAAGGCGCAAGGTATGGGATGCATGTTTGTCTAGCTATGGCGTGATCAGGTAACTCGGGTCACATGACCACTGCCTGTGTGTGGAGCGGACCGGTGTTTTTTCATTCAGTGATTGTATTGTATTGGGTCTGTCACCGTGAGAATGATGCGTGACAGGGAGCCCTTAATATAATAATAAATATGCCATGCTTGGCTAAATGGATCTAATCTTTTTTCCGAATGCAACGTGTAAGCTGCAGAACTTCTCATAACTTAACACACTGTATCCTAGGCAAGCAATAATCACAAGCTCCTCGTACATCCACCTCAGGAATCTGGATAATAGCACAGTGTTTGTTCCCACCCAATCTCCTAAGCAGCCCAAAGATTAGCGCACATATATTATCGTATACACATTAGTACACACGACCACAAAAGATGCCACGGCAAATCAAGTGCACACCAACGATCACTGCAATAAGCCTATATCAAAATAGGATAACACTTCTATCGAAAATCACAGCAGTAAAATACAAACATGCATGTTCACCAATATAGGGGCGCTAAGAGACAGGTGAAGCCAACCCTGAGAATATTCCACCCCTGTAAGCAGCCCTCTGAAGCCTGAATGACCGCTGTACCCAATGTACTGTACACTACAATAATACGTGCCACACCGTTAAGTTAGCAAATGCCCAATAATAATAGTAGCTATAATAAACACTATGGCATATAGCAGTAAACCATCTGCTAGGGCGGTCCTCGAGGAGACGGCGGGCGATCAACGATAGGCGGCCGGCGATCCAACGCTGTTCTGCGCCGTCCAGGACGGGGAGGCTGGGAAGCAGGATATGATATATAATAATAATAACAATAATATCTATACCAGCAACACGAACGCACATGTTACACACAAGAGCGCAGCAGCGAGACAACGCGGCGGCGCAAAAAATATAATAATAATAATAATATACCAGCAACACGGCACGAACGCACATGTTACACACACAACTGACACAAGCTGCTGTCTGTGCGGCGCAGCGCAGCAGCGAGACAGCGAGACAATTACAGTTAGTGTCCACAGGTGACATTACCATTTGGGGGTCCCTGGGGGTCCCCAGGGGTCCCCGAACCTCGAGACCCCCATAGAAACCTCCAGGGGGGCGACACGATTCAAATGAGCCCACCCCCTCCAAAACGGTAGAGAAATGACAGAGTTACCATTTGGGGGTCCGTGGGGGTCCCCAGGGGTCCCCGAACCTCGAGACCCCCATAGAAACCTCCAGGGGGGCCACACGATTCCAAAGAGACCACCCCCGTCCAAAACGGTAGAGAAATGACAGAGTTACCATTTGGGCAGCAAGGGCAGAATCAATCCATCCACCCTAACCCTGCGACCGACGGTCCGTCGCGACGCAAAAACGGACCGACCGACGGTGCGTCGCGACGGAGCAACGGACCGACGGAGCGGCGGAGCGACGGACGGACCGACCGACGGGAACGACCGACCGACGGACCGAAATAGGACCTTTCGACGGTGCGTCGCGACGGAGCGGCGCACCGTCGCGACGGGGCATCGGTCGGAAAAATGGGATTCTGCCCTTCCTGCATGCGCGAGCACACACACACACACGCACGCACGCACGCACGCACGCACGCACGCACGCACGCACGCACGCACGCACGCACGCACGCACGCACACACACACACACACACACACACACACACACACACACACACACACACACACACACACACACACACAGCCGTTGGACTGTACAGATTTTGGAGCGCTTTAGGGGGGAAAACACTGCATTGAAGTGTCCTAAAAAAAAAGGAGAAAAAGAAATAGCAGCTACTGTGACAGGCCGTTAACAAAGCATGGACCAATCACCTGGTAAAGCTGGAGAGAGAGAGAGAGAGAGAGAGAGAGAGAGAGAGAGAGAGAGAGAGAGCAACACATCCACATCCACCTGCCAGGCCTTAGAAACAGATATTCAGCCTGGCACCAGACAAAACACGGCACAGAGAGAGAGAGAGAGAGAGAGAGAGAGAGAGAGAGAGAGAGAGAGAGAGAGAGAGAGAGAGAGAGGGGAGGATGCTGACAGGTGGATGGATCAATACGACTGCTTGGAATAAGAAGTACTGGGCTCTTAATACAGATTGCACTCCTAAATGGATGTGAGCGTCTGCTCAAATCCCTCCCAGTGTTAGTCAGCTTGGCAGGAATCAGAGCCAAGACTTTCTCTCATTATCTCTCTCTCTCTCTCTCTCTCTCTCTCTCTCTCTCTCTCATTAAATCCCTACCACTCTGATAGCCCTCAGGTGTGCACGCCATATTTGTGTAAAACAGAGCAAATTAGTTCTGTTTACCTACATTGTGCGATGTTTAATGAACACACTCCTCGACCTAATGGCGATAGCACATGGCACTCACAGTACAGGCTCGACAATTCCGTGCTGCCAGCCATAGGCGGCGTGTTTTTGTGGGGGCAATGTGCGATGCAAGCTGTTATTTATGTGTTAATCTTTTTATGAGGATCACTAGTGTTTAGCTACTGTAGATGCATTAAGTGTCCCAGTTAGTTTTTGAATGGAATTTGCCTTTTCATTTCCTGTAATAACCTGGCTGTTTTAGAGCAGGACTTCTCAACATTAGGGGGGCCACCAGTGGTACCCTACTCGTATGGGTCTACTCTGTAACCATAAGTTTCTGTTCGGTTCCATTTGTATACTTTCAGATTTACGATTTACACACATCACCCCCCTAAACAAACCTGCACTGGGGCCTATCCACCAGGTCCAGTTCGCAACCTTTTTACCTATATGCAATAGCAAGCTGAGTCTATAATCGATGTGCAAGCTATTCCTCTAGTCCAGCTGGTTTTCTCATTGGCTGATGTGTGCACCGCAAATGTGTCCGGGCGGAAACAAACGACCCAGAACACAATAGTTCTGCCTTAGATCATGTTGGTTCCTACCTAAACTACTGCGCTGAAACGAACACAGAGGCAGTTATAGTGGACCCCCGCAGATAATAATAATGCAGCTGGTAATTAATTGATTTAATCAATTCTTCTTTCATTGCATAATGCATTATTCTGTGTAAATCTGAAAATATACAAATGGAACCACGTAGAATCTAATGGTTCCATTTGGTTCCACGTGTACACTCTGACAGAGTTACAGAGTAGATCCGTAAGAGGTTCCATTTGGCCCGCTGGTGATATTAGAGCAGTGGTTCCCAAACTTTTCAGCCCGTGACCCGCAACAGAAATTAGATACTCGCCCGGCTACCCAACCCAACTCAATGATTGGAAATCGATACAGTAACTATTTAGCAAATAGTGGATAGTGCACATTTTTTTAAAGGAAAAGTTGATTATGGATATAAATAAGTAAACAGTGATTCTATGGCAAATAGATGGACATTGTATTTGAACACATATGGACAAACCCACGCCTTGACATAGAGAATACACACATTTATCGATAGACCAATTGTAGCTATATGGAATGGAAAAGTAATTAAACCCATCTTTTACTTTTTTCTTCTTAAAATTGCTATATACAATGCACAAGTACCTAGTATTGATTCAATTGATCATTTCCATTGCAAAACAATTTGATACCGATTATTTCCATTGCAAAACAATATGATACAAAGTTAAAGGGTAAGACCACTTTTTTTGAGGTTTGGGTTGTGTAGTTACTTTGCCATGATGCAACTCCAAATGTGGACAAGAAATAAAAGAATACTGCTCCAGTGATTAGAAATTGATAATTCAAAATATGCTCCTCATTGACTTACATTGTAGCTAAAACAGCTCTCAAAGTCACTCTTTTGGTACGTAAACAAACACAAACAAAGTTGATTCAGACAATATAGAGCATCACCAAAACTCATGTGGTTTTATTTTTTCATAAAAATGTTAGATTCCTGTTGATTTTACTATTTGAAGATCTGGATCCGGATCCACGGATCCAGTCCGGGTTTTCTTCCCAATAAAATGGACAAATCAACAGGAAGATAACATTTTTATGAAAAAATAAAACCACATGAGTTTTGGTGATGCTCTATATTGTCTGAATCAACATTGTTTGTGTTTGTTTACGTACTAAAAGAGTGACTTTGAGAGCTGTTTTAGCTACAATGTAAGTCAATGAGGAGCATATTTTGAATTATCAATTTCTAATCACTGGAGCAGTTATGTTTTATTTCTTGTCCACATTTGGAGTTGCATCATGGCAAAGTAACTACACAACCCAAACCTCAAAAAAAGTGGTCTTACCCTTTAAACGATACGATATGATATATGCTGTTTACATATCGATATACAGTACTCTGATTTTTGTTTTGAAATTAAAATCGATATTTCGATAGTTACTATAGTTACACCCCTAGTCCCGACCCACTGTTTGGAAACAGTGCCCCTAGAGGTCTCCGGACCCGACCTTAAGAACCAGTTTTTTGTGTGATGTTGTGATGTGTGATGTTGCTATTACTCTCTCTGATCACTGATGAGCATTCAGCTCGACACGGCGAGGAGACATAAGAACACCATTGATCAAAGTTGGGATGCGTTGCACATGTTTTTAATGAGTCGACCCTTAATTAGTGCCACAAGAAATCAATGGTTGCCCCAAATGCTCTGTCATTAACAAATGAGCAGCCATCCAGCCCCAGGGAGTTGTGCTGAATAAGTGTCCAGGACTGGCGAGGAATGTCAAACTTTGTCCCTGTGTGATTTGTCTCTGACTGCGAGTGTGTTTATGTTGCATTTGTTTCTGCGTTAGAGCCCAAGTATAATAATATTAATCAGGGGATATTTATAAAACCTGGGAATACATCTTACCAAGAATTTTCTTCACCAATGTGTACGTAAAGGTGTCTACTAACATATCCATCCCACAATTGGTTTCTATTATAGGGGAAGTTTTGACAGCTGCTGAAAGTTGGGGTACCATTAACAACCAATATAAGGCAAAATGTTCTAAATTTCATTATGCTTTAGCATGTGACATGTCAAACTAATAGGGGTTTTCATGATTCTGAAGCATGGCTCGATCTGGCCATATGAAATGTTTTTCGTGCTAAACTAATGCTTGGGGTGGATTTATAGAAATCTTTGAGGCTTATATGTCTGGGAAAATAACTGTTTACTTGTTTGCTTGTCATTCTATAGTTAAAAGCAATCAAAACAGCAGCTAGAGCAAAGATATATATAGTGCTTTTCCTAATTCAGTTTTATATGTATGTGTGTATATGTATGTAGGCCTATGTGTATGTATATATTTATTTATTTTTTCCTTGATGTGTTTTGATGTGACTCTATCCTTTGTTATTTATGATGTTCTTGATGTTGTTGATTGTTGTTTCTAACCTGTCTGTAAAGCACTTTGTAACTTTATGTTCATATAGTGGAGCTTTAAATTATATTTTCATCCATTGAAGTTGACTTAAACTGCAATCAATCAAACGTTTGTGTTTATTTGAACGTATTTGTTTGCTTATAACAAAATCAAAATCAAATAGATTTTCAATATTTAGTCCAGATGCATGCCTTTACATGTCTACGCACGTTTATGCATATATTCATGCCTGTATGCCAATATGTTTGCATGTGCATGTTTTTTCTTTGCATGTGGGGGTGTATCCATGCTTGCACTTATGTAGTTGGCAATGCATCGAACACAGCACAGTGATCCTAAAGCCTGAAGGTATAGAGGAGAGTTAATTCATTTCATATGTGGGAAGGCAAACATCTAGCACACAATGTATTCTACAGTCTGTCTCCTGGCCATGCAGGCACCATGCTTCATAAACCATACTATGGAGCCGAATCCATGGCAATATTATCTGTGTGTTCGTAAAAGAAAATGCGTAAAAAAGAAATCTGTGGCCCAGGCCGTAGCGTAACGGTCTGGGCACCGGACTGGTAATCCAGTCGCAGTGTGCCGCGGGTTCGACTCCCGGACCCGACACGGCCTTTACTGCATGTCATCCCCCCATCTCTCTCCCGTTTCCTGTCAGCCTACTGTCTGTCCCTTCAAAAATCAATAAAAGGCGCAAGCCGCAAAAAAAAAATATCTTAAAAAAGAAATCTGTAAAAGAAAAATGCGTAAAAAAAACAATCCGTAAAAAGAAAATGCGTAAAAAAACAATCTGTAAAAGAAAAATGCGTAAAAAAACAATCTGTTAAAGAAAAATGCGTAAAAAAACAATGTATAAAAGAAAGATGCGTAAAAAAACAATCTGTAAAAGAAAAATGTGTAATAAAACAATCTGTAAAAAGAAAATGCGTAGTATATACGGATAGTGTTTTTTTGTGTTTGGACTTACGAACAGAAAATGTTTGTCTGGGGCTATGTTATAAGTATAAGTATAAGTTTATGAGTTACAAGTTTAGCTATATATCCATATCTTGTCTTAAAACAACCACTCAATGGCCAATTGACTAATTCATTATTTTAGTAGCCTATATTAAATAGGGGGGTCTCAAGGTTCGGGGACCCCCAGGGACCCCCCGGGACCCCCCCCGGGGACCCCCAAATGGTAACTCTGTCATTTCTCAACTGTTTTTGACGGGGGTGGGCTCGTTGTGATTGTGTCGCCCCCCCTGGGGGCGTCTTTGGGGGTCTCAAGGTTCGGGGACCCCTGGGGACCCCCAAATGGTAACTCTGTCATTTCTCAACTGTTTTGGACGGGGGTGGGCTCGTTGGAATCTTGTTGCCCTCCTGGGGGCGTCTTTGGGGGCCTCAAGGTTCAGGGACCCCCAGGGACCCCCCGGGACCCCCCGGGGACCCCCAAATGGTAACTCTGTCATTTCTCAAATGTTTTGGACGGGGGTGGGCTCGTTGGAATCGTGTCGCCCCCCTGGAGGCGTCTTTGGGGGTCTCAAGGTTCAGGGACCCCCTGGGACGCCCCAGGGACCCCCAAATGGGCTCGTTGGAAACGTGTCGCCCCCCTGGGAGCGTCTTTGGGGGTCTCAAGGTTCGGGGGCCCCTGGGGACCCCCCAGGGACCCCAAAAGTTTAACTCTGTCATTTCTCAACCGTTTTGGACGGGGGTGGGCTCGTTGGAATCGTGTTGCCTCTCTGGGCACATCTACAGTACCCTGTTGAATGCATATTCCTCCTTCATCATACACTTAAATATAAATCCCAACAGCTATAGCCTATGTACACCCACGCCAATAAATCACACCTGCATATACAAATTACCCATCATGTTACAAAGCTCTAACACTAATGTAACTGCCTCTGTGTCAGTCAGTGTAGTATTTTTCAGTTATTTATTTAGGTAGGAACCAAAGTTCTCTAGGGCGGAACCTTTGTGTTTTATCGCTCTTTTCCGCCTGACATTTATTAGCGTTACACCTACCCGAGGAAGTCTGCTGTTTTCGGCGTGTTTCAGTGTTGACAGTTTGTGTATCTGCAAGGTGGCTCATAGCGTCATACCAAGAAATAACAAGCAAACAAACAATTCCCTCTTACAAGTACTGTGCAGCTACTAATGTACAGTTTTGTGTTGTTTTTGTCCATTGATTTGTTTGTGAGTTTCACTTGCATGTTAAACAGCTAAGGACTACAAATGTTTGGCTGCAGTCAATTATGAGTATTATTGTGGGGTAGTATGTGTAAGTGTCGGGGACACTTGCTGTTTTTAACTTCAATTATGTTTTGTTGAAGTTGATTTGTTTATTTACATTGCGTTGGGATATATTTATTTTGACACTTCTTGTACGTTTGGTTTACCTTTTATTTTGAAGTGCCCTGTTACCGCACCGGCACGCACCTAAAACCGCTCGCTTCACGCACGCCCCATTCATTCACACAGTCAGACAGTGACAGGAGAGAAAGAGACTACGGCGTGTGCGTATACGTAGCACTAGCAACACTACGGTATGTTTGTTTGGAAACGCTTCTCACACTTTAATGCGGTAAATGTTGAACCTAGACATTTGTACCTTCAGTAGACTGAGCAGTTTGTACTTTCCACAGTGCCCGCCTGCCGTACTAAGTGTTGACATACAATGATGGGTGACGGTGTATGAAGGTTCCAGGTGGCGTTCAAACAGCTTGTTAGCCCCTCGATAGCCGGAGCAAGGTATAGGATTGTTTGTTTTGGGTTTTCATGTATTATTTACGTTGGGCTTTATTGGTTTTGTTTGGGTCTATGATGTTTTGTTTTGGTTCACTTTGCTTTATTCCTGTCTGGGTCTCTATGTTGATGCCTGTTACTACGGATTGAATCACTGAATTATAACTGACTATAAAGTATTTTATTGTTGGATTGTACTAACGTGATTATGCAAATGCACTGCTTTTATTGTTGAATGAAAACTATGAAATGTTAAAGTATTTATTCTCTATTTTTCCAGTTTTCACGGTGTAAAATCCAGACTTCTAAAGGAAATAAAAACACCCGTTGAGACCAATCCTCTTCCATTCTTTCATATCGAGGGCAGCTACAGTGAAAACTTGACCTGAAGTGACTCAACGTCGACACCTTCATCTCAACTACAGCCACCCTGTGCTTCAAGTCACCGGCCCATTTCACAAGTTTGTCACATACACAATCACACTACATATTAAGAGGTACCTTTGACCTACACGTATCACTGCTGGACTGAAAGCTCTAAAAAGGACAAAGAAAATTTAAAAAGTTATAAAAACAAGAAAAAACAACAAAAAAAAGATGGGAAAACTAAATGTGTTTCTAAGGTAATGAGTTAAAGGTTCTTCTATACTGGTCCCAAGGTATTTAATCTCAAACTGAGAATCACTGCGTGCATCAATTAAATATTAAAGGGGACATTTTGCATTGTGCTGAAATTGTTTGATATCACTCTTTTTGGGGTTCAAAGTTTATGTTTACAGAGTTTCCTCATGACATGGTTTATGGTGCATATACTCTGAATGTCAATACCCTCTGAAGTGTCAAGTGATCAAACTTAATCCATAAAATGTCAACCTCTGAGACTGCTAACATGCAGCAGCCTATGAATCCAGAAATGCCAACAGGTGACACACCGGACGTTAATGAACCTGGAGAGGAAAGTGCACCACTGGCAAAATCAAGCACTCGACAAAAGACATTTACAGAAAAGGGTCAAATAATGCATGATGAAAATATAAGGAAACACGAACAGGCATTTACCAAAGCATATAAAACCTGGGCGCAATCTGCCAAAAACATTCGAACAGAGTTGAAAACATTCTGTTCAGGGGAGGATCTCTGGGATATAAAAAAGACTATTCAAACCCAACACACTGCAATTTATGAATGCTACAAATCAATTCAACGCAACAGCACCCCCACTCCTGATATTGTGACGAAAATGGACGTCTGCGGTACTATTACCTCAGACATATCTGAAATTGCTGAGAAATATTTACAAACTATTGATCAACCCTTCAACGAACCGGTCGCAAAATTCAGAGTCAGGATGACCTTGAATAAAGAGGACCATGGCTCAATTTTTGGAGACACTAACACAGAAACTGTTGTCTCTGGCGCATCAGACAAAAACCGTGTGCAGTCCCGTGGAACCGATCCCTTACACCCTCCCAAGACCCCTTCCATATTAAACAGCGACAACTCGAAATCCATCTCCAGCCATCAGTCCAACACTTCATCCAAAAGAGCGGATGCAGAAGCGGATCTCGCCGCCACACAGGAAGCGGCCATGGCATTACAGGAGATCCAAGAGGCAGAGATAAAACTACAGCAACTTAAAGCGCAAAAAGACATCAGAATGGCAGCAGCACGGGTTCGAGTTTACCAACATTTCGAAGGTGCTTCCGATCACGGCAACAACCCACCCTCTGCTCCTACTAACACCACATTACGTCCTCACCCTAATTCAAACCCAAAGCCAACAATATCCCAAACGCCCATTAATACAGCAGTCACTTTAGATACAAACAGTTTCACGCAATCACTCCTGAGCTCACTAAGCATAAATCGTCTCCCCACTCCAGAGCCAACAACATTTTCCGGTGAGCCATTACAGTTTGTGGACTGGAGAATGGCCTTTATGGCATTAATAGATCGAAAGCCAATACCCGCTAGCGAGAAAATGTTTTATCTAAAACACTATTTAGCCGGGGAAGCCCTCAGGGCTGTGGAAGGCTTCTTTTATAGAAATTCGGAGGATGCGTACCAGGGAGCCTGGAGGGTTTTACAAGAAAGATACGGAAACTCGTTCATTTTGCAAAAGGCCTTCCGTGACAAATTAATGCAGTGGCCCAACATTGATTTGAAGGATCCTTTTGCCCTCAGAGACTTTTCAGACTTTTTGCAAAGTTGTGTCGAAGCAATGCCACACATTAAAGGCCTATCTATCCTAAATGACTGTGAGGAGAACCATAGAATACTCCACAAACTACCAGAGTGGATCGTGCGTGGGTGGAGCAGGGTAGTGGCGAAGGAACTGGACAACTCTGGGGATTACCCAAACTTCCCATGCTTTGCAAAATACATACAGACAGAAGCCAACATAGTTTGCAACCCTATTGCCTCTCCTTTTCTACTACACCACAGGTCTACAGACGATAAAACATCAAGAACAGCCAGGACATTCCACACCAGTAATCAGAACAATGACTCCAAACCTTCATTCACCTGCCCCATCTGCACCCAGAAAGCACACGGTATCGCTACCTGCCCCATATTCGCAAATAAACCGATCGAAGACAAGAAGGCGTATATATTTGAAAATCATCTCTGCTTCGGGTGCCTAAGGACAGGACACGCTAGTAAACAATGCCAGAGGAGACATACCTGTAGAGTATGTAACCGACAACATCCTACCTGCCTGCATGTCAACCGAGAGAATAGACAGAGAGAAACATCAAATGAGTCCACTTCCTCAGATGACAATACAGATCAGGAAATTCATACTGCCATGGTGCACACAATATTCCAACGAGCTTCTGCCACCCCCAGCATTGTACCTGCCTTCCTGTCCTCTTCAGAAGAACCCCAGAGAGGACCCATCTCAGAGCTGAAAGAGGAGGTGAAGGATGTGAAGACCTCTCTCTCCAAGGCCCATGCCGAGAATAAGAAGATACAAAAGAAACTCGCTGACCTTGACCGAGAGAAGATCAACCAGGAGATCGACCTGACGTTCAAGCTGAACACCCTCCAGCAGCGTCTGGAACAGGAGGAGGCAGAACACCGGGCCACCAAAGTCAAGTTAGCCGATAAGCAGATGCATCAGTCCATTGTGGAAGCTGAGGTGGAGCGCAGCCTTCAGGAGGAGCACAACTCCAAGCTACAGGTGAAAAGCGATCTGTTGCAGCTACAGAAAGACCACACCACGCTGAACGGTGACTACAAGCAGTCCCGGAAAGAGCTGGATAAGCTAAAGGTAAACAAGTTCATGCTCTCTGAGGAAGTGACGAACCTGAACTTACTGCTGGAGCAGGAGATTCAGAGGCGAAGTCTAAGTCAGAACGACCTGAAGACGCAGATTCAGGAGGTGTCAGTTCTGCGTTCTTCTGAGAAACAACTGAAAGAAACACTGGACCACCTGCTGGACATGACGCAGACCCTGGAGAAACAGAACCAGGATCTACACAGTGAGAGACTGGAGGCCAAGGGCGCTGCCCCAGATGCGGTAGAAGTTTTCAAGGGAGACCCATGTGGAGATCCTGGATCTAAAAAACCCACTCAAAGCAAAATATTTCCCCTAAACCTTCTATCATCTAAAGGCAAATTAAATAATTTATCCTGCGAAACCTCATGGACCTTGTGAAACTATTGAATCATGTTATGTTGAAAGCAGTGATTTCCCCTAACTAGGTAACATGATTGGGGGGAGTGTAAGTGTCGGGGACACTTGCTGTTTTTAACTTCAATTATGTTTTGTTGAAGTTGATTTGTTTATTTACATTGCGTTGGGATATATTTATTTTGACACTTCTTGTACGTTTGGTTTACCTTTTATTTTGAAGTGCCCTGTTACCGCACCGGCACGCACCTAAAACCGCTCGCTTCACGCACGCCCCATTCATTCACACAGTCAGACAGTGACAGGAGAGAAAGAGACTACGGCGTGTGCGTATACGTAGCACTAGCAACACTACGGTATGTTTGTTTGGAAACGCTTCTCACACTTTAATGCGGTAAATGTTGAACCTAGACATTTGTACCTTCAGTAGACTGAGCAGTTTGTACTTTCCACAGTGCCCGCCTGCCGTACTAAGTGTTGACATACAATGATGGGTGACGGTGTATGAAGGTTCCAGGTGGCGTTCAAACAGCTTGTTAGCCCCTCGATAGCCGGAGCAAGGTATAGGATTGTTTGTTTTGGGTTTTCATGTATTATTTACGTTGGGCTTTATTGGTTTTGTTTGGGTCTATGATGTTTTGTTTTGGTTCACTTTGCTTTATTCCTGTCTGGGTCTCTATGTTGATGCCTGTTACTACGGATTGAATCACTGAATTATAACTGACTATAAAGTATTTTATTGTTGGATTGTACTAACGTGATTATGCAAATGCACTGCTTTTATTGTTGAATGAAAACTATGAAATGTTAAAGTATTTATTCTCTATTTTTCCAGTTTTCACGGTGTAAAATCCAGACTTCTAAAGGAAATAAAAACACCCGTTGAGACCAATCCTCTTCCATTCTTTCATATCGAGGGCAGCTACAGTATGTTAGATGTGGTATTGGAATTGATGTAATATTACTTTCATTACTGTATATACAAATAAACTTTGGTACATAATTCACATTAAACATCGGATCAGAAGCAAGAGGCTACCAATCCGTTTCGTCCATTGCCGAGAAGTGACAGGTCGGCGACGACAACGAGGAAGGACGTCAACGCTAACACCGCAGCCTCGATTGAAGGACCTCGTGACACAGTGGAGCGTCGCGTGCAACTGCACCACACATTATTGTTTGAGAGGGTCGGACGTTCTCATGAGCCGAGCCCTGTAGTAACTGTGTGTGTTGTTTATTGACTGTGCTTTGCATTGTTGAGATACGTAACATTGTTCATTACTGGCTAACATCAAGGGGAACTATAATTGCTAAATGCTAACATTGCTACCAGCTAAAGTGCATTCATTTGCCGTTGCAAAGTGTCGTTTCTAACGTTAACGTAAACAAGAAGACCTGATGTAATGCCTTATGGTGCCGTCCACTAACAGTTAACAGTTCTATTGAGTTGCACTTGAAATGTACTGTAATTCTGCAAACTTAATAAACCAATCAATCAATCCACGCCATGACTTGAAAAAGAAGCATGCAAATGCACAGAGACTTTAGTCGCTTGTATATCTGCTGTTAATGGTGTGTTTCGTCTATTTTTGTGTTTACAGTAAAATGTACCTGCTTTGCACTAATGCATGCTTCAACGAGGAATGCTAACAATCAAACCGTGCTAGTTAGCTCACGCATCGTACGGACTGGTCTAGTTTATTGTAACCACAGTTTACATTAGTGTATGGGTTTATTTCTATTTTTATATAAAAGCAACACAATACATTTTCGTTGTGGCTTGAGTGTTTATTGCACAGTAATTGAGAAATTGCACAGTTTTGTCGGGAAACGGCGAGCCTTGTCAGAGGGAAATCGCTTGGTTAAATGTCCATATCAAGTGATATCTGAAAAGTGTGTGAGAGAGAGAGCTATAGTAAGAAGAATATGCAGATGAATATAAATGGTTCTCTCTGTCTCTCCCTCCCATCAATAAAAATCTATCATAAAAATGTCAAGAGTTACCATGTGGGAGCCCCAGGGGTCCCCGAACCTCCAAAACCCTGATAATGCGCCCAACACGATTCCAACAAGCCCACCCCCGTCCAAAACGGTTGAGAAATGACAGAGTTAGCATTTGGGGGTCCCTGGGGGTCACGGGAGGTCCCCGAACCTCCAAAACCCTGGAAACGCCCCCAGGGAGGCGACACAAATCCAACGAGCCCACCCCTGTCCAAAACGGTTGAGAAATGACAGAGTTACCATTTGGGGGTCCCGGGGGGTCCCCGAACCTCAAACCCTGAGAACGCCCCCAGAGGGGGCGACACGATTCCAACGAGCCCACCCCCGTCCAAAACGGTTGAGAAATGACAGTTACCATTTTGGGGTCCCTGGGGGGCCCGGGGGGTCCCTGGGGGTCCCTGAACCTTGAGACCCCAAAGACTCCCCCAGGGGGGCGACACGATTCCAACGAGTTCACCCCCGTCCAAAATGGTTGAGAAATGAAAGAGTTACCATTTTAGGGTCCCTGGGGGGTCCCTGGGGGTCCCTGAACCTTGAGACCCCAAAGACGCCCCCAGGGGGGCGACACGATTCCATCAAGCCCACCCCCGTCCAAAACGGTTGAGAAATGACAGTTACCATTTTAGGGTCCCTGGGGGGTCCCGGGGGGTCCCTGGGGGTCCCTGAACCTTGAGACCCCAAAGACGCCCACAGGGGGGCCACAAGATTCCAACGAGCCCACCCCCGTCCAAAACAGTTGAGAAATGACAGAGTTACCATTTGGGGGTCACTGGGGGGTCCCCAGGGGTCCCCGAACCTTGAGACCCCCAAAGACGCCCCCAGGGAGGCGACACAATCACAACGAGCCCACCCCCATCAAAAACGGTTGAGAAATGACAGAGTTACCATTTGGGGGTCCCGGGGGGGGGGGGTCCCGGGGGGTCCCTGGGGGTCCCCGAATCTTGAGACCCCCTATTTAATATAGGCTACTAAAATAATGAATTAGTCAATTGTCCATTGAGTGGTTGTTTTAAGACAAGATATGGATATATAGCTAAACTTGTAACTCATAAACTTATACTTATAACGTAGCCCCAGACAAACATGGCAACCTCAGTTGCCAGGCAGACTTATGGAGCTTTTTGATTGGGTAGAGGAAAAGGCCTCACGTGATTGGTTCTCAGCCGTCATGTGATTTTTGGCAGTGATTTCACTGGGGAACCAAAGAAAACATCTGTAACTGAGGTTGGCATTTTTTCTGTTTGTAAGTCCAAACACAAAAAAACACTATCCGTATATATTACGCATTTTCTTTTTACAGATTTTGTATTACACATTTTTCTTTTACAGATTGTTTTTTTACGCATTTTTCTTTTACACATTGTTTTTTTACGCATTTTTATTTTACAGATTGTTTTTTTACGCATTTTCTTTTTACGGATTGTTTTTTTACGCATTTTTCTTTTACGAACACACAGATAATATTGGCATGGATTCGGCTCCATACCCTCCCCTTAATCCTTGACATTTACTTGTGAACAGCGGAACGTATACAGTACACTTGCTCAAGTACTTTAAGTACACATTTGAGGAGAAATGGCTTAACTTGAATTTTTCCAGTTTTTTATACTTTCACTTGATCTACTCCACCTTACTTCTGCTCCACTCATTGGCAAATGCTGTACTTTACTCGACTACTGTTTTGACAGCTTTAGTAACTATTTACTAGCATTTGGATTAGTATTACAAAACCTACATTAACCACTTGAGATTGTAGATTGGCTATTTTCAAAACAAAGGTGTTACACAAATGTAGCCTGGCCCAGCCATGCGCTTGAGCAATGCACAGTATAATATTGGTTCACCGATCTGGGCGCACGCCCCTGCCCCCCTCCACCCCTCCCTGGCAGCAGATAAATCTGACGCCACCATATTTTGAGCGACGCCCCTCTGCACTGTAGTTCACTCCCACTCATCTAGCCCCGCCCCTAGCCCCGCCCCCTCTGCACTGTATAGTTCACTCCCACTCCTAGATCAGGACATGTGTCTCGTTCCCCCAGCTTTCAGTTTTGAGCCGAATGCCAACACAAATAACAGCCTTAAGCGTACAGAGGCTACACCAAATGTGGAACTTTTACATTTTGATGCCATTACTTTTGTGCTTTTTACTTATGTAAAGGTTTGAATACAATATACTTCTTTCACCACTGCTGTCTAGCTGTGCCAACCACGATTCTTCATAAACCGTTCCCTTCTCAGCGTTGCACTGCATTGTGAAATGTGTATCAATTGAAATCCCATCCTGGAGCAAAATATCCTCAAGAGAAGGAACCATACACTATTTTCTTACCACAGGCTATGTCCTCTGCAATTCCAGGGCTTATCCCACTTACCTGAAAATCTGGCCTGAACTTTCTTTTGCCGTTACCGCTTACAAAGATTTCTAGATTTCAGAGGCACTGCACGTTCTTTTTTTCTGTCCTTATGTCAATTAGCTCTACTCAAGTTAAGCGGGCGAGAGCATGGTGCTGCATAGTGATAGATAGGCTACAAACCATGCCATCGAGCTGTCAAACGCTCCGTCAGAAAAAATCTATTTCATTCTCCCACATCAAGGTTCAGAAGAATTGTGTTTAAAGCTCCTTAACTCACTATAGTAATATCGAGTTCTTATTTCAGGGAAATTAAACCGTAAAAGAAAATGCATTACATTATAAGAATGCTTTCGAGGAGGACAGCTGTATACACTGTTGCTCTCATTTCACACTGGTTCAAAGGATTTTTAGGACACAGCATAATTTATTTTCAAACTGGATATGATATGTCCTTGTCACTCACAGGCGGAGGAGTGCGGTCTCCGTTTGAGATGGTCTTGGCATGCGTTAGCGCCCCTGATTGAAACATATACACGCTTCAGATGAGGGGGGGGGGGACAAGCCCTCTGACTTTGATGGAGTTCCGGGCAATATTAGTCAGCCAGCATGTATCCTTTCTAAGCTGTGGTGGAACTGATCGAGGCTGACCAAATAATCTGCCAATTCCCTCCCCTGCAGCAGGAAATGCAGAGACGACGGATTTTTTTTTTCTAAGACTCTCAAGCTGCCGTTCCCTGAGAGCTGCTTCTTCAGCAGTTGTGTCAGGAAGTCGAGAAGAGCAGCGGATGAGAACTTTAGAGAAGGGGCATGGCGGGAGGACATGCTGCTCCATCCCGTAGTTTAACCCACCATCGCATGGTGTTGCCCTCAGGCAACATGCTGTATACTACTGTGTGTGTGTGTGTGTGTGTGTGTGTGTGTGTGTGTGTGTGTGTGTGTGTGTGTGTGTGTGTGTGTGTGTGTGTGTGCGTGCGTGCATGTGCTAGTGCACGGTTTAGGCAGTTAACCTGAGACATTGCAGGTATAGGCCCCCGGGCCCTTTACTATTCAATTAATGACAAGTATCTGGAGGAATTGTGATATACAGTAGCCAGGGAATTCCAAGATCCCCAAAACTGGGGAGCAGCGGACTGACCTCATGCTTCCTTCTATGCATGAGGATAAAATTCTATTAAGATAAGAGCAGACCAAACGAGACTCTTCAAAATAAACAGCATCACCATAAGTTGATACAAAAATATATGAAATAATGTTTTAACCTTGTGTGACGTAAATGTGACTATGAACTATGAACTTCTTAAAGATGGTAAGCCACAATTTTTGTATTTTTACAGTTTTCCATGTGTCTATGAGGTGACAGTACTTCATTAGACACCCTGGAGTCGTTTTTATGTGCAATGATGTATTCCCTTTGTATTTAGGGTTTCTTCCTGGAGGCTGAACCCTTGACAGTCAAACGGGCCAATGAAATAAACAGTAATATAGTGACATCACATTATCAGCCCTTTATCATACAACTACAGCTGTGGGTGTGGCTTCAGTTCAGATGGATCACCACCCATCACCACCCACCAGGCAAACCAGGCATACTTAATGAACTGGTGGGGGTGCCCACATAAAAACGACATTTTAACAAATATTGTAGGCCTACGCTTTTTTGATAAAGTTCTTCCTCCTTATATAACAATAAGAACTGATGATCATGTTTTAGGGTGGAAATTTCTTTTTTAATCATTTTTAATTATGAACTTAGACTTTTTAGAAATATACAATTATGAACTTGGTCTTAAATAAAGCAAATTGTATTACTTATAGTGGCAACAGTTACAACTGCTGTAAATGAATGCAGTATATAGTATAGTATGCTCAGTGGATATAAAGCTTCCACTCAGCGTTACAGCAGCTGCTCTGGGAATTCTGGTGGCCATGTTGTGGAGCAACGTTAACACATCTGAAGAAGCTGCGGGGAAGGCTCATTGAACTGGACAATGTGGAGGCGGTTGTGGAGGGGACGACGAGGAGGAAGCTGGACGCCGTCCTGGTGGTGAACCCCCCCCCCTTCTATGGTGAGCTAGTGGGGACGAGGAGAACATTCAGCTCTAGACTCATTGTCCTCCAGCACAATGCAGCATAAAACAACTCAGAGAGTATAGGTCCTCAGCCAGTAAACAGTTAGGCTCCCCAGCCAAGCCTGGCCACCCATCTGTTCTGTTCTGTTCTCTATCGTATCGAGACTATCTCTCCACCCAACATATTTCATATGTATGGAGAATGTCCCCACCTTGTGGATATCTCTTTAAGACACACCAGTTGTACTGGCCCAGGTGTGCGTGATTACACTGTTTTTTTGATCTCCACAAGCAGTCCAAAGCATTTGGCGGTGGATGGCCTCATGGCTGTCCGGTCGCTCCAGGGGTTGTAAATACATAACATTGAACATTGTATGTATTGTATGTGCTGGGTCGGAGCCCACTGGTGTTGTCTTTGGGGTTCTGGGACTGCTTCACTTCCTCATGAGGTGTCTTATAGAGTTCCCCATACATATGAAATATGTTGGGTGGAGAGAGTATCGATACGATAGAGAACGTTTGGTTACTTTGTAACCTTTGTTCTCTGAGTGAAGAGACTATCTCTCCACCTCGATGTCGCTCAGAAGCGGTGTTGATCAAGTAAACCAGTGTAATCACGCACACGGGTACGGGTATATAAGGCCCAGCCTTATATACCCGGGCGTGCCAGTACAACTGGTGTGTCTTAAAGAGATATACTGTACACGTCACAAGTGAGGTGGGGACATTCCCCATACATATGAAATATGTTGGGTGGAGAGATAGTCTCTTCACTCAGAGAACAAAGGTTACAAAGTAACCGAACATTTTGTTCTGTTCTGTTCTGTTCTGTTCTGTTCTGCTCTGCTCTGCTCTGCTCTGCTCTGCTCTAATGTTCTCTAATGTTCTGTTCTGTTCTGTTCTGTTCTGTTCTGTTCTGTTCTGTTCTGTTCTGTTCTGTTCTGTTCTGTTCTGTTCTGCTCTGCTCTAATGTTCTCTAATGTTCTGTTCTGTTCTGTTCTGCTCTGCTCTGCTCTTCTCTTCTCTAATGTTCTCTAATATTCTGTTCTGTTCTGTAAAATGCACTGTAACATGATTTAACTACAACAGTGTATAAATGGAATAAAAAAATTGACCTGTATTATGTGTACAAACATGTACTGGTCTTGTTGGTTCACATACCTCTTCGTCACAAATCGTGACATGTGCATATCAACAGTAGGCTGAGAATACAATGTTTATACAAGGTAACAACAACTCCCCCCGGAGTTAGTGCCAAAGAGCCCTCTTGCTCCTGATGAGCAAGTACTGTAGGTGCCTCATGGTTTCCTCCACCGTCGGTGTGTGAGTGGGTGAACGACTGTAATGCAAATCGTAAAGCACAATTTAGGCATTTAGCAGACACTCTTAATCCAGAGCGATTTACATTAAGCAATAACAAAAAGCATGGCATACATCTATACATAACAAAAAGCATGGCATACATCACATACATAAAAAGTAGTTATCATGAAACATGGGTAAGCTAAGAGCGTAAAAGTGGAGTATCTATATAGTGAAACTATATATATATAAACTATGCATACTATAATATAGTATGCATAGTTTATATAGTTTCACTATATAGATACTGTATACTGTATAGTATAATATTATTATACTATATTATATGTACTATAAAGTGCTATGACTACATAAAATGCAATTATAGTGCTGTCTACGTAACATGCTTTAAGTCTGTATAAAATGCAGTCTGAAAAGATGGGTTTTCAGACTACGGCGGAAGATTGGGAGTGAGGCTGCAGTTCTAAGACTGCACTAAGCTATGTCTTAAAACTATATTAGTAACAAGCAGGTGCTCAACGGGAGAATGAATTAGTCTTGAAGGGGCTCCTGGATCAAAGGGAATGTAAAATCAAAACAGAGGATAAGATCTGGACACTCAAGAAAAGTCACGGGGAAAATGTGTAATAAAATGCATGGCTTGTCAAGTTAAAAGTTTTGACCCTGATGAAGATCGCTGGATCAAATGCTTTTACTTTTCAACTTTGCATGTGTTAATTTAAAGGCTTTTTTTTGTATTTATTACATTATTACTGAGTCTTCTTGATTGTCTGACTTCATTTCAAGATAGTTTCAAGTTAGTTCCCGATGATTGATTGATTTATTAAGTGAAGCGATCATCTATTGCATGCTTAATTGTTAACCCATTTAGACTGTAAGACGATGTGGGAACGTCATAACTAATCCAACCGACGGGTTGCTAGGACGTCCTAGTGCATTTTCATTGATATCAAACGAGAGAAAAATGATTCTGATTTATTTTCTTTCTTTTTTGTTGGCCTCTCCTTCTGCACCATACTCCGTGCTCCTTTTTCCTTGCACATTCACACGTTCGCAAAGAAATACGTTACCTAATAGCTCTCCGTGGTTTTTACTAGATAATACTAAGCTCTTCATTTCTGACTTCAACATGCCTCGCGTTCAAATTATGAAGCGAGCGATCATCAGTGACTTTATCGTAATCTTAGCGAGGTATAAGCAAGCAAAAATATGTCTCCCGGTTTTTGTCCGGAACGGAAGGGGGGTCTTTGTGTAGGACCAAAATAGCCAATTTGCTCGTCACGTAAATTCTCCATTCATTGTCAATGGGAATTATTTTTAATTACTTTGTGTAGGACAAAAATACAGATTTCCTAAATTCTCCATTCATTGTCAATGGCATTTTAATGTGTGTGTTATATACATGACGTATACATTCTCCATTCATTCTCAATGTGAAATTAATGTTTGTGTAGGACTAAAATCGAAACTATAGCTAAATATAGAAGGGGCTAACGCCCCTCAAAAAGAAAGAGAACACTGTAAATCACCAAACAAAAACTGCTAAACCACCAGGTAAACATAGCTTAACATCTCTTAACATCTCTGGGGCAGCGGTGGCCGAACGGTTTGCGGAGCGGTCTTGATACCGGAAGGTCGCCAGTTCGCATCCCCGGACCGGCAAAAATTACCACCGCTGAAGTGCCCTTGAGCAAGGCATTGAACCCCTACCATGAAATGTTCTATGAGCAGGGTGTGGCTGTAAACAAGTCCTTGGCTTAGTCCACTTCCCTGGGTAAACAAAGAACTTTGCTTTGCTTTGCTTAATACCATGTGAACAAGTAATCAACATATATCTGCATAATGCAACATCAAACAAGGAAAATAGTCGTGCTAGGGTGTGAGGTGGAGTCTGACCTAGCCTGACAATCAGTCAGAATTTGAATTTCGTTTCACTTCATTATTCAGACTGAAAGCCCTCCCCACGGCAGCAGTTTAAGGGATGGGTGTCGTCAAAGCGGCAGTCTTCGGTGATTGGTTCATTAACCATCAGAATAGTAGGAAAGCAGCTGACGTTGTTGTCAATCATGTGGCTATGGCTAACCAATTACTAACTAATTAATTCATTTGCTGTATTTCATGGCAGGATTTTACCCCTTTTACCCTTATTTTTGAAGAGCCAAAACCTGCGCCCGGATGTTACATTTGTTACTTCAACACTGTGTGTGGTGTTGGGACCGCTCGGTGATCAGAAAGGGTTACCGCGACCATTACAGCGTTGGCTCTGGGCTGTTTTGACCAGAAATGCCATCTGGGACAAGGAATGGAGATAAAGGTAATCAAAAGAAACAGAGTGGGCCCAGGCCGTAGCGTAACGGTCTGGGCACCGGACTGGTGATCCAGTCGCGGTGTGCCGCGGGTTCGACTCCCGAACCCGACACGGCCTTTACCGCATGTCATCCCCCCATCTCTCTCCCGTTTCCTGTCAGCCTACTGTCTGTCCCTTAAAAAATCAATAAAAGGCGTAAGCCGCAAAAAAATATCTTAAAAAAAAAAGAAACAGAGTGGGTGCGGGTGCGTGTGGAATTTGAGATGGCGCACTCCATTGCTGTTGACAACATCATCTAGCAACCCAGTGCTAATGGAAGTAGTAGTATCACGACTTGATCGATCATAAGCACTAATGCGCACCGGTGCCGCGGCGCGTGTGTGTGTAAGTGTGTTAAACCCACTTTGTTGACCGGGGACCACTTGGGGTCTATCCTCGGTCCCCTTCATCTTTCCCTGCACCTAATCTCTTTGGCAAAAAACAGCTGATCTACAAGCTCACAACGTGTAGAGTTTCAACGCGACGGGAGCTTGTATGGATCAGCGATTTTTCGCATTACACTCATGTGGTTAAAAGCATGTTTTATTCATAAAAAAACAAACAAATGCGCATCTACTGTACGCCCCGTCAGAATGTGCAAACCGTCTCCTACATTGTCATGTTCAGACAATATGCTGCTAATTAGAATTTGTGTCCCACAAGCCCCCCTGCCTCTGAAGACATGGCTTTCCTCCCGTCATCTTCGTGCTCTAATCCCGAGCTGCCGCCGCGGACCTTTTTTCCCGCAGCTCAAATCCACCATGCTCCTGCTTCCCTCCTTCCCGTTGCAGGTGCTGCTGCTAGCATCGTGAACTGCACTGCATGAATGCTAATTGGAAGTTGTAATGGGGGTGTCTTTGAAGTATGCAACACACTGTTGCGGAATCATAATGCGGAAAATCTCCCCAACCCCCCGCCCCTTTTAAATCCAGAGACTCACACACACACAACCACCCCAGCCTATGACACGCCGAGAACTAGGTGACATCAGAAAGCATTAATTCCCTCTGTCTTTTCGTTCTCTCCCCTCCCATCCCCGCGACCCTCCCCATCGTCTTTGAGCCCATCCCTCCCCCTGTGAACAACTTTTTCATACTAATGTCCTCGCTTGGAAGACTTGCCCTATGCTCTGATGATGGGGCCTTAAGCCCTGATTTCTGCCCCGACTGTGTTGCGCGTGTCGAAAACAGCCTGACCTACAAGCTCACAACACGTTGCAACCGCGACACATTGTGAGCTTGTAGGTCGACTATTCATATTCTCTGCAGCGGGCGACGCAACCGGCGTGCGAAGGGGGTACAAATCGGGGCGTTAGGATAAAGATCAGGGCTTCACACCACAACTGCAGGTTGTTAACGGTCCGTGGGAAGAAAAAAAAAAAGACGGGTCAAACCGATCCAGTGGGGGGTCGGTAAATTGGTGGGGAGGGGGATTATTGGTTTAGGAGAGAGAGAGAGAGAGAGAGGGGGGGGGGGGGAGATCTGGGGGTTGACATTGCCGGTGTGTTGGGGGGGGGGGGGGGGGGGGGGGGGGGGGCACACCTCTACTGTCCAGCAGACACCTCTGGTACAAAAACACTACAAAATGTAGTACAAAATAATGTACAAAATGTACACAATGTAACGGAGAGGGTATACAAATGTATGGTTACATTTGGTTACATGTCTAAGACTGTGACACACTCTCTGTGACACATCTAGGGGCCACATTCTGCATTCAAATATTTCCCTATATACTGTAGAAACTTCATTGGTCAAAACAACCCTGCAGAAATGACTAACCAATCAGGAAGTAGACATGCAGGCAAATCGACCAATGACAGCTTCTAGGAAAATCTTTGACTGCAGATTATGGCCCCTAGATGTGTCACAGAGACAAAAAAAATATTCTATGAATACAAGTCCAAAAGAAGCGACTATAAAAGGCCACACGAGCACTTCAAAGCTATATATTTCGTCCATTAAACAATGTGCATATTTATATAATTTGGCTATTTGAAAATAGAAGATCTACAAGCTCACAACCGTTCTACCATTATTTACAAGCAACTTCAGAAATATAAGCCCAATGTGGCTTATAATAATCAGACCAGGCAACACTGCAGAGATACTATAGGAGAGCATATATGATATATTGGATTGGGGATAAATAATGGGTAGCGCAGTCTTCTCTTTTAGGTCAAATACAATGAGGCTTTTTATTTAAAGAGTAGCCTACGGGGTATAAATATAATTGTATAGGGCTGAGTTCTTTGTAGACTATATAAATGAGTCTACTGTCTACTTAATGTTTTAAACTCATGCCATGTCCATCTAAATGAGTGTCAGCCAGGAATGTCAAAAATAGTTTTTATTTGCCACTTTGACCACACATGGATGGAGTTGTTGGTTGTCAAAGTTGTTGGTTGTCAAAGTTGTTGGTTGTTGTCAATCAAACAATCAAAATGGTTCTGTAGGTCAAGATGGATTTTTCTTATGATCTGTTATAAGTTGACACAATGACTCTACAGTAATGTAAGTGTTCAGAGAGGTCAAATTAAATTACCTTAACCATATTTCAGTTTTCATAGGCTCAACATTCTTGTCTATCAATGGTAAAACTTGTATTATCTAATTAAATTGAATTTTACTTCAAAGTAATCCAAAAGTAACTGAAAGTAACTTGTAGTTACTTTTTAAATGGAGTAATCGGGATTACGTTACTGACTAAATTTTTTAGCAAGTAACTTGTAACTGTAGGGGATTCCTTTTTAAAAGTAACCCTCCCAACCCTGAGGGGGAGTGCGTCCACCGTGGAAAGTAGTCTTTCTTCATAACAAAACTGTCTTTGTATTGATGACAGCCAAAGTGGCACTGTTGAGCTAGAAACAGAGAGGGTGTTGCTGCACTGTTAGACCATGTTGGGAAGCTGAGTTTTTACCGTTTCGGACGCGGCTCGCCGGAACCGTGCCGGCCCCTTGGGCACGTTCCTGGGGGTCTGGATGTTCCCTGGACCCCCCGGGGACCCCCACACGGTACCTCGACCGTTTCGGACGTGGGGTGGCTCGCCAGAACCCGGGCCGGCACCCTGGGTGCGTTCCTGTGTGTCTGGACCTTCCGGGGACCCCCAAACAGAGTTGCACCACTCACTTCACACAGGTGTGATTTTTATTTTAGCAGAAGTCAAGAGGCTGTGGTGCATTTCAATGGAGGGCAATACATTGAAAGTACCATAGCCCAAATGCAATGGCATTATAGGGCTATGGATCAGAGCTAGGCTGTGGACAGTTCAGAAGCCTGCCTATACCAACGACATCATCAGTATAGGGATTCCAAGCGAATACAGCCTTTCTCTTCTTGGAAAGTTAGCACGCTGAAATAGAAGCCATTTTTCTTGCATTAATTTGTTTAAAGTTTGAAATGACTAAACTTTTTTATGATTTATTTATAGCTTCTTTGAATATCCTTTACGTGACTAAACTTTCGGAGCGGTCCACAGTGAGTAGACAGAAATGCATAGTGCCATCATTATAATGAGCATTTCAGCCGGATAACTCACAGATAGATTGAGGCCGATAATAGCTTGGGAAACATTTTATTTATAAAAATGTAAATAGAAGTGTGAATTTTATATTTGATCTTGGCGTTCAGGCTCTGCGTATACATTACTCCCTGCTCAGCACATTAGCTGCACAACCATTTAATAGCAGAGATGTTTTATTTTATTTTATATATTTTATAACAGGGGTTTTGAACAAGGTGGTTCTGTGGTCTGTGGTCTGTGGACCACTGGTGGTCTGTGGAAGTTTTCTTTCCACTTTAAGAAACCGAGGACTGAATGACCTGGTGACCTATGATGACCGTCCATGCATGTAGTCATTTACTGACGAGTTGGAGGTGAAGAAATTCAACAGAAAAAAGGAGGAAGTGCGCCAGATTGTCTGGTTGAGTCATTATTATTAGTAGCGTTTGTCCATTGGTTGAGAAACAGTGGGATGTTGTATACACATTGGATGCATGGCAAGTGTTCCAAAAGCACTAATCTTAGCCCATATCCCCCACCCAACACAACTGTGATCCTCAGGTTGATTTTAAGTCAGGGTGGTGGTCCCTCATTCACAAGCAGTTGAAAACCCCTGTTTTATAACAAACCTCCCCCAGGGCAAACAGAAGCGTCAGGGAAAGCAGAGCCTATAGAGCGTTGCAGTCCCGCCCCCTTTCATGACGACGCCAGGCCCAGGAAATAATTCCCAATACATTGACACGATCGTAGACAGGAACACCCACAAACGTCACATCCGGTTTTAGCCCAGGGTAAACAAAATGGTCTTCCCCATAGAGTTATAATAGCGTACAATCCTTTGGATCACTTTCAGAGCGATTTGTTGGATGATAGAAATCCATCAGAAGGACATCTGGAACACTCGCCCTCGGAAAGTTGACTTATTATTACGCATACGAGAAGATTTACAGTAGCCATGGTTCACATGGCGCTCGTCTGTCATGGCGGAACTTCAACCTGTTTTATGCACTTTTCCCATTTAGAACGTTAACGTCTACATACATGTTCAGATTTCAAATATACATTCATTTTTGCTATTTTTAAATTGGAATCCTGAAAATGTACTGTCGTGTTTCAATGGTTAATTACCGCCCGACATGCAAGCGCCACTCTGGAGATAGAGGGAGGCAGAGAGCACCGATAAGCCACCGCCCTTTAGGTCGTGATTGACAGATATGTCCCACATCATCAGCTCAGACAACTAGGCGCACCTGCACTCATCAGCGCACCTGATAACAGCAGTATAAAGGGGCAAGCAGTCTGTCTCTCTAACAGATCCACTCTCCAGAGATGAGGCGAGGCTGAGGGCAACAGCATTGGGCGGTAAGCGAGTCACTATTTCAAATACCATTCCATTATGATGAAATCCTTATACTGACGAGTGCATTCTCTCTGTATTTCACTAGCAGGCAACATAGCCTACCGGGCACGCACTCCGTGGCCGAAAGGCGAGTGCAGGAGACCGGCTATTGTGACAAAGTGACAAACTTACCTTTGACTGCATTCCCCTGCAAGAAAGAAAGACAAGTTAATTTCTGATTTCTGAATTCATGTTCAATAAATGCCCTAGTGAATGGGCAAACCTGACTCTCCGCTCCTGTGTATCAGTCGCCAGCTATGGTGGAGAAAGCGGGCACGACTGATTCATGCTAAAACTCACGCATTATGGAGCATAGTAATGCAATCGTGGTTCTCCTGCACAACCAGGCAGAACTACAAGCATACATGATAGAGCTAGCGAGACAGGGAACCAGGAACAATGACCAGCCACGACCACCAGGGGTCGTAATCACTAAACTCTCCCCCGAGGACGACGTCATCGCCTACCTGGAGCTGTTTGAGCGCACAGCCGCCAGAGAGAGATGGCCAGAGGCAGACTGGGGCGCCATACTAGCTGACACCGTTCCTGACCGGAGAAGCGCAACTGGTATGTAGAGATCTACCTGTTGACGAAGCTGAAGATTACCACGCATTGAAACATGCTATACTCGCCAGCCAGGGAGACAGCCTGCCTGGCCGCGCCCAGAAATTCCATGACTGGGTGTATGACATCGCACTACCCCCCCGAGCCCAGGTGTTGGCGCTATCGCGCACCTCCAAAAGATGGCTGGGAAACCATGGTGAGCTCTCTGCCCCCGACCGAGCCACCATTGACAAATGTATTAGGGAATTGCCGGCCGATGCCCGTAAATATGCCATAAATATGCCACGCAAGTATGCCCGTCTACAGTAGAGAGATTAATTGAATTGCTAGAGAATTGGCAAGTAGCATGTGAGATGATGAAGCCTTCCCGCACAGAGAAGAAGGTGTGTGATGTCCGGCCGGGACGGAGTCGGACCGTGACCCTGCCCGCAGCGAGCAGCTGCGCCGCTGCTATGTATGTGGAAAAGTGGACCACATCGCTTGGGCCTGCCCAGGAAGAGAGAGAGAGAATGAACCGACGATGGCATCAGAGACCCCCCACTCGGGTTCGAACTGGCAACCTTGTCGTTACCATCCAGCCACTCTACACCTGAGCCACCGCCGCCGCATGTGGCCCCTGGGCCGCCAGTTGCCCATGTATATCCACCCTACGCTGCCGATCTAATCTCCCCCTATGTCCCAACCCGCTCCCTGAGATCCTCAACCAAAGGATCCTCAAACTTGTCGGCTAAAGTCCAAAGGAGATCAGGCTTTCAGCACCATATCGCCTAAACTTTGGAACACACTGCCCTTAGAGATCAAGCGCGCTGAATCCGTGTCCTCTTTTAAATCCCTTTTGAAAACACACTTTTATAGATTAGCCTTCACTGCTATACTAATATTTTAGTATTTTTTTCCCCTGCTGCTTATTATATTTTGTTGTCTATTGAAATGTCTTCCGCTGTATATCTGTCTATGTAAAGCACTTTGTAATGCAAATTTGAAAGGTGCTATATAAATAAAGTTTTATAGCCTATGCTTTAGTTTAGAGTTTTTCCGCTGGTTCTTCAGCTTCTCAGGCAACTCTAAAGGTATATAGCCTATAGTTAACGAAAAGTATTTGGAGGAAAACGGCGGTGATAAGTGACGTGTGATGATTTATTTTAGATGCTGCAGTTATCTTGGTGCATGTGTCTTCTCTCTCTCTCTCTCTCTCTCTCTCTCTCTCTCTCTCTCTCTCTCTCACTTTCCCCCCGTACGCCCATCCATCTGCAGCCGTCACCGCCATCACTTATAGCCGCTGTCAGTCAACGTAGTGGCATGAGTTATGAAGTGCTTTTATTTGCCAGCGGCGTGGTTGGATCTTGACCCGCGATAAAGCCTTCCTGACTGAGAGGGTGTTAATGACGGGAGCCTTGGTGACGGATGTATTCTGATCCGAGGAGGTTCATGGCGAAGGCCTGGCCTCTGGCACGCACACACGTCTTCTGTTTAGTTCAGTCGCTGGGATTTTTATTTATTCTTTTTGAATGCCCTACTTTGTCATGTAACGGTTTTTTTCAAATGTTTTTAAATATTTAAGTATTAACAAGACCTTTTCACAAAATTACATCTGCATTGGATCCATTGGGACATTTTATATATATATATATATATTTTCATTTCCTGAAACGTCACAGTTTTGGACATACAAGGTTTCCACCCGACAGCGACAATTATGATTTTCAGCATGTTGGTCATTATCAGCTGCCATACCGTCTGTCTTTCAGTGAAAGTCTTTGTGTTCAAATTGTCTGCATTCCTCTTTCTCTCTGCCTCACCTCTTTGTCTCTAACCCGTCTCTCTTTTTTTGTCCCTGAAAAGGAGACTTGCTGATCTCATCTTCCCTTTCAACAGGACTCACCTCGGCTCTCTCTCTCTCTCTCTCTCTCTCTCTCTCTCTCTCTCCTGTTCACCTCATTTTTGTTGTCTGTTATCCCTTTCAACAGATGATATTCTGTCTCTGTCATTCCCTGTCTTTGTCTCATTGTCACTGCATGTGATCCTATCTCCTTGTCTTGGCTGTAAATTGGCGCTTTTCCCACGAAGGGTGGAAAAGGCTCAACTCGACCTGACTCGCCTTTGTTGGGTTTTCCATTAGGCAAAAGGTATACCTGGTACTCTGGTATCGCCACCGCTGAGGTTCTATAAGCAAGCTGAGGCGATACGAAAAGGTGATGTGAAAACATCAGCTGGTGCCTGTCTGTGGCTCAGGAGGTATAGAACGGCCGTCTTGGAATCAAAAATGTTTCTTGTTCGATCACCTTTATCCCTAAACTTATTTGCCATTCTTTACTATTTAAAAAAACCTTTTAAAATAGTTAAAATAACTGATCTACAAGCTCACAATGTGTAGATGTAGATCGGTTTGTTGAACTATTTTAAAACGCCAGTATGTCGCAGGGACTTACCCCCAATCCAACCCTTGATACTGATCGAGTGCCAAACAGTGAGGCATTGGGTCCCATTTTTAGTCTTGTATGACCTGGTCGGGGATCAAAACCCCGACCTCCCAGTCTCAGGGCGGACACTCTAACCACGGGCCACATAAACACATGAAAACCTGGAAAAAATACAAAGATCACGGCAATCCATGCATCTTTAATGAAGTCAGTCAAGTTTCTGGACCCTGGTGTAGTCTCGCGTGGCCAGACTGTGGCCTCCTGCAATTGTATTGGCTGTATTTTGCGTGTCTTAAGTACCAGGTCTTATTCCCTAACTTGAGTAAACTAAAGACCTGGAGGCGTGATCAATGCCATTTGGCTATTCTGAGTGGCCAAAGAGCATTGATCACGCCTCCAGGTCTTTAGTTTCCTCAAGTTAGGGAATAAGACCTGGTACTTAAGACACGCAAAATACAGCCCTGTCTGGACCACTGAAGCTCTTTCCATGAGCAAGCAATAAAGGAGAGAAGCGAAGTGAAGCCTCCTCCCATGCACTTCCGTTTTTGCTTTACATTTTTCATCACCCAAATCCTAATATAAATTAAAATAATCAAAGCATAGCTTGCTTATTAGCACAAATAGAAATGAAAACAATAAAAAAAATAAGACCTAAATATATTGAGTGGAAATGATGAACAGATTACTTGGATTTCTGGAGTGTAGTTCCAGTTCTCAATATAGCATTCAGAGATTGTGGAATAGTTGTCTGGTTACACGAGACTATCAATCTGGGGATTCTTGAATATAAAAAGGTTGACAATCACTCCTTTACGCACGCACGCACGCA
>NC_139699.1:19060111-19085111 GCF_964188405.1 Protomyctophum parallelum
ATCTGTCTCTCTGTCTCTCTGACTGTATATCTGTCTCTCTGACTGTATATCTGTCTCTCTGACTGTATCTCTGTCTCTCTGGCTGTATATCTGTCTCTCTGACTGTATATCTGTCTCTCTGACTGTATATCTGTCTCTCTGACTGTATATCTGTCTCTCTGTCTCTCTGACTGTATATCTGTCTCTCTGACTGTATATCTGTCTCTCTGACTGTATATCTGTCTCTCTGGCTGTATATCTGTCTCTATGGCTGTATATCTGTCTCTCTGGCTGTATATCTGTCTCTCTGGCTGTATATCTGTCTCTCTGGCTGTATCTCTGTCTCTCTGACTGTATCTCTGTCTCTCTGGCTGTATATCTGTCTCTCTGGCTGTATATCTGTCTCTCTGGCTGTATATCTGTCTCTCTGGCTGTATCTCTGTCTCTCTGACTGTATATCTGTCTCTCTGGCTGTATATCTGTCTCTCTGGCTGTATCTCTGTCTGTATCTCTGTCTCTCTGTCTGTATCTCTGTCTCTCTGGCTGTATATCTGTCTCTCTGGCTGTATATCTGTCTCTCTGGCTGTATCTCTGTCTCTCTGACTGTATATCTGTCTCTCTGGCTGTATATCTGTCTTTCTGGCTGTATATCTGTCTCTCTGGCTGTATCTCTGTCTCTCTGACTGTATATCTGTCTCTCTGGCTGTATATCTGTCTCTCTGGCTGTATCTCTGTCTCTCTGACTGTATATCTGTCTCTCTGGCTGTATATCTGTCTCTCTGGCTGTATCTCTGTCTCTCTGGCTGTATCTCTGTCTCTCTGTCTGTATCTCTGTCTCTCTGGCTGTATCTCTGTCTCTCTGTCTGTATCTCTGTCTCTCTGGCTGTATATCTGTCTCTCTGGCTGTATCTCTGTCTCTCTGTCTGTATATCTGTCTATCTGGCTGTATCTCTGTCTCTCTGGCTGTATATCTGTCTCTCTGGCTGTATATCTGTCTCTCTGGCTGTATCTCTGTCTCTCTGGCTGTATCTCTGTCTCTCTGGCTGTATCTCTGTCTGTATCTCTGTCTCTCTGGCTGTATATCTGTCTCTCTGACTGTATATCTGTCTCTCTGTCTCTCTGACTGTATATCTGTCTCTCTGACTGTATATCTGTCTCTCTGTCTCTCTGACTGTATATCTGTCTCTCTGTCTCTCTGACTGTATATCTGTCTCTCTGACTGTATATCTGTCTCTCTGACTGTATATCTGTCTCTCTGTCTCTCTGACTGTATATCTGTCTCTCTGACTGTATATCTGTCTCTCTGTCTCTGTATATCTGTCTCTCTGACTGTATATCTGTCTCTCTGTCTCTCTGACTGTATATCTGTCTCTCTGTCTCTCTGACTGTATATCTGTCTCTCTGTCGCTGTCTCTCTGTCGCTGTCTCTCTGACTGTATATCTGTCTCTCTGACTGTATATCTGTATCTCTGTCTCTCTGACTGTATATCTGTCTCTCTGTCGCTGTCTCTCTGACTGTATATCTATCTCTCTGTCGCTGTCTCTCTGACTGTATATCTGTATCTCTGTCTCTCTGACTGTATATCTGTCTCTGTCTCTGTCTCTCTGACTGTATCTCTGTCTCTGTCTCTCTGACTGTATATATGTCTCTCTGTCTCTCTTGCTGTATATCTGTATCTCTGTCTCTCTATATCTCTGTGTAGGTGAGGGTTACAGTCACTTATGGCACCTTACAGATTGCTTGATAAAATCACACTTGTGTGAAGTGAGGGGCGCTCTTATCATCCATAACATGATATAAATCATCACATTGTGTGTATACACACTGTCTGTCTGTCTGTCTTTTTTTAAATTTTTTCCCCACAATTTTGTAACGCATTTCTCACCCCTTGTGTCAATTATCTAATGTGATCCTGGGCTCTACACAGCTCCGCCAACCTGGGGAGAGCAACGGACTTGAACTCATGCTTCGTTCATGCATGAGTGTCCAAGTTGCTCCTTTACACCTGACAGGTGGGAGTTTCCCTAGCTGGTTGGACATAGCGTGTGGAAGGAACACGTTATTCCAACCAGTTCCTTTCCCCTCCATCAGGCACCACGGCTGGCCAGGGGAGGTAGTTTGTTTTCTGTGAGGATATCTACCCTAGGGGACACGGGGAGAACATGCAAACTCCACACAGAAAGGCCCTTTCGCCAACCCCACCTTGGGTATGGGCACTGATGGTGGGAAGGAGAGGACATGCCCACAGCGTCCCGAGCAGGAATCTGTCTGTCTGTCTGTCTGTCTATCTATCTCTCCATCTCTCCATCTCACAGTGTCTTATCTCTTCCTGTGGCGTGGGGAAGCCTCCTCATCAGAATCTTGACAGCTGCTCTGGGAGTGTAGAAACACATGTTCCCAGCCACAGGACTGGGGGCAAATCCAATCAGATCGCAGCCAGCCTAACAGCGTCTCCTCATTTTGCTAAGCCAACAGGCCCTTTTACCAGTATTGTTCTAATGGTATTAGAAGGCTTGGACTCCAGCCAGGACGCGCTATGGCAGCAACATGCTGATGTTATTGACTACTTATCCATAAAAATGCATCCCTTCTCGCAGCATTATGCTCACGCATGGCACAAATCGACTAATCGGAGCAGATTAAAGTCACTTAAGAGGCGGACTGGAGTTCATCCATGGTTTTTATTAAGGCACGCCAATCTAATTGGGGGACAACGTGTAAATTGGATTGGTAAGAGATGATAAAAAAACAATACAGTCATTTGGCTTAGCTTCAATTGAGCATGGGGAATGGTGATAACCAACATCATTCTGTATCTCTTTACAGTTGTGGGCCTCCGAAAGAGACTGAGCTGCATGTTTCAACCCTCTAACACCCGCATTAATTTCTACTTGCAAAAAATAGATTTCAACCTTACTACTACTTTGTACTACTAGGACTGACACTAAAACATATGTTAAAAAAATAAAGTTTGATGGAAAATTTATAATAATTATATAATAATATAATAAATTAATAATTTACATTTGGGGGATATCTTTCACAATAATGAATAAAACATGTTCTAGACATTCTAATGATCACAAAAAAACATATATTACAATTATTGTACCTACTTTTATTAGGGTAAAGGTCAAAAGTCTTAGGTTAAAAAAAATTCAAAATCGCACAGAGTCCAGACATTTTTAATTTGTGTGAATTTCAGCCTCTGTGGGGGGTATTTATATGCAAATATCATGACCAATGGCATTGAAATGGCATTGCAATGAACATCACTGATGACGTTTAGGTGAAAAAAGAACAGAAAAAAAAAATAGTAATTAAATAAAATAGAATTGTTGCTAAAAAGCAACGCTGGGTCTTAGAGGGTTAACTCTATAATTGTGGCTAGCTGTTAGCATGAAACCCAGTTCTCCGTGCCACGACACGTGTTCACTTTAAAACACACACACACACACACACACGCACGCACGCACGCACACACACACACACACACACACACACACACACACACACACACACACACACACACACACACACACACACACACACACACACACACACACACACACACACACACACACACACACTCGCTACACACACTCACTACACATTGGAACAAGCACACACTGTTTACCTTTCGTCAGAAGCTTTTACATGTCGCAGTACAAAGGCACAAATTAAATCCAAAATGTGGATGGCAGAAGATCCACCAAGGACAGCGATCCATGGAGTCTGTCTTATGGAGCTGGTTTGAAAATCCTCCTTTCAACTGCTTTGCACCTGGGATATGACGCCACCTAGCGTCGGGGTACGTATACGGACATGGGAAATAAATAATTTAGAGGGTCTGTCTGTGTGTCCCTCTTTGTATCATGGCTTAATTGGGCTCAGCCCAGCAAGCCAAATGACGCCATGATGACACTATGATGACGTCCTCCGGTGACTCTGGTGACGTTCAGGACTAGGCCAGATCACAGCCCATATGGGAATGATCTTTACGTTCAGGACTATAGGACAGATCACAGCCCATATGGGAATGATCTTTACGTTCGGGACTAGGCCAGATCACAGCCCATATGGGAATGATCTTTATGTTCATGACTATAGGACAGATCACAGCCCATATGGGGATGATCTTTATGTTCATGACTATAGGACAGATCACAGCTCATTATGGGGATGATCTTTACGTTCAGGACTAGGCCATATCACAGCCCATATGGGGATGATCTTTACGTTCAGGACTAGGCCATATCACAGCCCATATGGGGATGATCTTTATGTTCAGGACTATAGGCCAGATCACAGCCCATATGGGGATGATGTTTACGTTCAGGACTAGGCTAGATCACAGCCCATATGGGGATGATCTTTACGTTCAGGACTAGGCCAGATCACAGCCCATATGGGAATGATCTTTATGTTCAGGACTAGGCCAGATCACAGCCCATATGGGGATGATCTTTATGTTCAGGACAAGGCCAGATCACAGCCCATATGGGGATGATCTTTACGTTCAGGACTAGGCCAGATCACAGCCCATATGGGAATGATCTTTATGTTCAGGACTAGGCTAGATCACAGCCCATATGGGAATGATCTTTACGTCATTTCCAGGACGTCTTCACCAGTTGAAATAATATAGCTTATTCTGGGTCAGATCTGACTAGTTATGATATGACTTAAGTTGATCTGGCCTCGATCAGACTCTGTGATTCATCCATCCATTCGTCCATCTTAGTGGGCAGAATTTATGTTGGTTGAAATCAGGTGATATTCTGGGCCAGATCGGACTAGTCTTGGTTTGACCTTATCTGGCCCCAATAGAGCGTCGCAGTCCCAATGCAGTCCCAATGCATTTTGCCCATAGGATTTTCTTAAAGTATTTATTTAAAGACGGTTACGCCGTGGACAAAGCCAACTCGGATCGTGACAAATCATGAGAAGAAAAACAAAACAAAGTGTTGTCTCCTGCCTTTATTTTCTTCTTTCTAATGATTTGGTCGGCCCGAAATATTGTGTTCATTGTCATGATTTGTCACGATCCGAGTTGGCTTTGTCCGCGGCGTAACCGTCTTTAAATAAATACTTTAAGAAAAGCCTATGGGCAAAATGCATTGGGATTCATTTCCTGGGCCACTCGTCGTTCTGAAAGGGGGTGGGACTGCGACGCTCTATAGAGGTGTCACTAATTTGTCCAGGTCCTGACCGAGCCTGCTGGGAGAGAAAACCACACACTTTGGTACATTTTTATTCTGTATGTTCAGAAACATTGAATTCTTACATTTTGTATGTGATGGAATTCAATGGGGCTTGGATTTCTACAAATAGATATAGACTCTTCCAGAGGTCGGCCATCTTTAAGAGTATACGTTTGAATGGTGAGCGATTCAGGCTGAAGCCAAACATGGAGTCATGGATATCAGTGTTGATTTTTTTTTTTTTTTTTTTATATTTTCTTTTTTGCGGCTTACGCCTTTTATTGATTTTTGAAGGGACAGACAGTAGGCTGACAGGAAACGGGAGAGAGAGATGGGGGGATGACATGCAGTAAAGGCCGTGTCGGGCTCGGGAGTCGAACCCGCGGCACACTGCGACTGGATTACCAGTCCGGTGCCCAGACCGTTACGCCACGGCCTGGGCCATCAGTGTTGATTTTGACAGCAAATTTAGATTTTAGTTGTAGTGATAGTTTTCATTTAGTTTTAGTCACATTTTAGTCACCTGGAATGTCATAAGATTTTTGTCGACTAAATCTACAGTTGATTTAGTCGTCGTAATGACTGATTTTACACTTATAGCTGATCTGTGAGCTTGTACATCTGCTATTTCTAGCATGCAACCACATGTAAAATGACTAAATTATACTGGATCTCTTGTCCACTAGTCCCTTAATTAGTGTGGTTGCCCGAATGGGCAACCAGACTCTTGTAACTGTGACACTTTATTATTTTCTCACTGGAGTAGTCTTTATTTTGACGCTTTATACCTCCCACACTGTACGCTGTACGCACTTGAGCCATATGTCAAATTGACCGGAAAAATCGGGAATCGTGTGCTTGTATTTTGTTAAGAGAAATGTTGTATAATTTAATTGATATGAATTTATTAGTGAATTAAATTTCCCCATTGACATGAATGGGAAAAGGCAAAAATTCACATTCAAGTATTTGTTCCTCGGAGACTGTAATCACTATAGTTACAAAACTTTTAGGGATAATTCAACATTATCCCTAAAATTATTTAACACAAAATTTTTATCGGTCGGCCTCATGGTGGCGCTATAACAGCCCACTTTACCTTTTGGCTTATAACTCTTGAACCGTAGGTCGTAAAATCAAAAAAATGTTTTCCCTGGATTCCTTGGGTCATGACGCATCTCCCCATATAGGCCACGCCCATTTCCGCCATGATAGATTTTCCGCCATTTTGAATTTTGTCCAAAACACACTTTTTGCTTTTCCTCCTACAGATTTTGTCCAAATCTCACAGAAATTGGCACACGTGATCTCTGGACCCATCCAATTAAAACTGAGCCGCAGAATTTTGAAAGTGCGTATCGTTCGGCCGTAATCGTCTTCCGAAGTTAGTAGGAGGGGCCTATATCACAAAAAATGCCATAAATCACGAACGGAATGTCCAATCCATCCCAAATTTCAATCACATGTCCGGGGTGGTTCAATCAACCAAGTTCTAAAAGCAATTCCATTTTCATCCATAGGGGGCACCGCAGAAGCGAGAAATGTAACCGTTTGTCGCAAAAACATGAATTTCAGGGGTTAAATCCCCTCCGAATGACTTACGCATGATCTAAGGCGTGACTTGAAATTGTAATTGGCTGGCAATACTAGTGGGAGGGGCATATGTAAGCCACTGCGGCAACCACACTCTGCAATTTTTTTAAATTGCGAATTTTCTAGTTCAACATGTTAGTGTAGTTTTTATTTGTTGACGGCATTGTCAATATATTTAGTCTTAGTTTTAGTCACCATAGCTAGTTTTCATTTAGTTTCCATTTAGTTTTCGTCAGTGAAAAAAAAAGTTTGTAGACGAACGTTTTTTTTCTTTTTTGCATAATGCATTAGTGGACGAAATCAACACTGATGGATATGTCACAGGTACTTCATAGTAGCCTACCTGTGACACTGAAACCAAGAAGTGTTAAATTTGTTAAATTTGAGCTAGGTGGAGTTGGAATAATAATGGAGCAATACAATAACTGCAACAGAGCTGTACACGGCAAGCAAGGTCTCCATCAGGTCTATAACAACACTCTGCTCAGATGCCTCAGAGTTTGAGGTCCCTCGTTTTGTGTGTGTGTAATTAACTTGTGGAAATGATTTACCCTTGGATGGTTGTCAAATCAATTTCTCACTGGAGCTCTTTGTAAAGCTACTGTGACCTCCGGGGGGGGGGGGGGGGGGAGGCTGGCAGATCACTGTTGCTGTGCTCTCACATCACTCAGCATCCAAAAATAAGATGGCTGTACACCTACAGTACAAATCCAAGTTTAATTAAACTGCACGAAGGCAGATTATAATTAATGATACAATTTATCTAATGTCTATAATATTTGATATATATTTTCTATCTGCAAATGGTTCATGCTATATAACCTGGTCTGTCTGTCTGTCTGTCTGTCTGTCTGTCTGTCTGTCTGTCTGTATGTGCAAATACAAATTCCAGTTTTTCCAACTATGTTGTCATCTGTGCATGGTCATCGAGTGTATCTTGGCTACAAGGATTAAAATACACTATTCTGTACAGTATATCTATACAGAAAAATCCCGAGTGCTATTATCAAGTTGGGCTGATTTCATCATCATTTTTCGACCGCGGTCGAGATCATGGATTTCACAATGCCACGCCATGACTTCCCGGTCCTTCATTGCCATCCCCAGTTCCTGAACAATAATACTACAGGTAAATATCTCATACTTTAAGTATCTCATATTGCGAGTGAGTATTTGAAATCATATAACAAGTATAGGTACCTAGATATCACTGGGCTCAAGCTACTGACTAGTTCACAGCTCCCTCCTCCTAGCGCATAAGGCAAGATACCTAAACCATAAGGCCATAAGGCCTTTTCAATACATCCCACTTCCGGCAAGTAGCCTATAGGAAATCTCTCTTTCTCTCTCTCTCTCTCTCTCTCTCTCTCTCTCTCTCTCTCTCTGCGTGCACGCACGCACGCACGCACGCACACACACACACACACACACACACACACACACACACACACACACACACACACACACACACACACAGGAATAACCAGGCTACACAGGGCGAAATGTTTGTGATAGCCTACGTGCACTATGGCGAGACAGGACGTTGAATCTTGATTTTCATTAACTAACTCTGTCCCTCTCCGTATGTGAGCGTGCACACACAGACACACACACGCACGCACGCACCCTCGCGCGCGCGCGCGCGCACACACACACACACACACACACACACACACACACACACACATGCGCACGAGGTCCACAAGTTTGTAGATTCCGATGCGCTTTTATCAACATTATTCAAGTGAAATGCAACGGTTTTATAGACTATTTAACAGCAACATTGGGCTAATAGCTTGCATGTACGACACAGGACAGGGATTTACCCAAGGAATAAAGGTTATATATATTATCATCTGATCATCTATCGATACAGACAGACAGACAGACAGACAGACAGACAGACAGACAGACAGACAGACAGACAGACAAAGTCAAAGTCAAAGTCTCTCTCATTGGCTGTAATACAGGACTTCTCTGGACGCGGTCGCAACCCATTTCATACTGTACGATGTCCAGTCGGCGACAGAGCCAAAATATCAACCCTGTTTTATATTCAGATTCAGTTAGGCATTATATAGGAAAATATGCAAAATAATTTAAATATGAAAAAGCTACTATACTGTGGAAGGGTTATCATATTTTTATTTACTTATATTGATCCTATAAATAATTTAATATAGGTATGGTTTTGCCTGCACTCAGTTCATAATTAACGTTCCAATTTTGGAGGTCTGGCTCATGGACTAGAAACTGCTTCTGAACTGAACCCATTCCCAACTGGTGGAAAAGGGGTCTGTATGTACCAAAGGGATCTGAACATGCAAGCCTCTTCACTTAACAATTGCATGTGCTTCTTTGCTGTGGAAAATAATTAGCTTTATTGGATATAATCAGTGCGTCTGTTATGTCCATTGAAACTTGAAAGGTGTGAGAAACATGTACGCTTTGGATGAAAATAGCAATGTACTGTATACGTGCGAGATGTAACCCTGACACATCCTTGTAATTATTCATGCCACTGTCTAATGGTTTTGAGTCTATGCCACTGTCTAATGGTTTTGAGTCTACTGTAAATCACCACTCTGATATAACCAGTCAACGTGGCTTTTGAAGCCGTCTTAAGCTGCAGTACCACAATGTCCTGAGATGGTGGGGGGCGCTGATATGCAATTTATAATCTTTCAGTCATTAAAATACTGATGCTAGATTAAGTGGGTTAACGCAACTACATTTATGACAGTGTGTGTGTGTGTGTGTGTGTGTGTGTGTGCGTGCGTGCGTGCGTGCGTGCGTGCGTGTGTGCGTGCGTGCGTGCGTGCGTGCATAGCGTGTGCTGTACTCAGTGTACTGTATGTGCACATATCCACATGTCCTGAATCATACTGTACAGTATATCCATTCCAGGGGCTTTATTATGAGCAGAGTAATATAGTGCAGCCATAGAGACATTAAGATGATCTCTCTTACCCTCTCGCAGTCTTTCCCGACAGCTTCCCAAGGACAGGCGGCAGAAAGCAATTGCTATTAGTGCGCATATGCAGCAGCAGCTATATAGGCAGCTTTTAGCAGATGAAGAGGCCCACACAGCGTCATCTATTAGGATTAGGGGACAGCGTGCTACTGTCACTGTGTCACGTATGGCCACTGTTACAGGGCACGGTGTCCCCTCTAAAGGTCAAAGGTCAGTGGTGGAAATAAATTACATGTACAGTACATTTACTCCTTAAGTTTACATTTACTCAAGTACAATTTTGAGGTGAATTTGTCTTCTGCTCCGCTACATCTCAGAGAAGTGTAGCTCTTTTCCACTCCACTACAATAATTATTTGGAAACTTTTTGTTACAAGTTACATTGTAAATGCTTGTCTCCGCTGGGCCAAGGGCCCCTGTCCGTCCGCGTGTCCGTTTTCGCACACTCTCGAGGTGATTAACTATGGCTATTTTATTTAGTATATCAATAGCAGTCTCAGTAGTTATATGTGATTATGTGCACGCACGCACGCACGCACACGCTCACACACACACACACACACACACACACACACACACACACACACACACACACACACACACACACACACATACATACATTTGTGGTGCATACGCACACGCGTTTCGCCAGCCAAATACAGTGTGCCACATTTCATGATTGTACCTTAAAGTGCACGATTCTTCTTTTAGCCCTTGGACTGCTAAGATGTCATACGTTTGATATGATATCTGCTGCCAAGTGTCTCATCAGTCTCCTCCTTACCAGAGAGTCTGGTACAGTATTCTGTCTTAATTGTATTGTATCATGTTTGATATTGTGGTTTTGTCATTTGATTATCTATATTCTGTATAAACTGCAATTTGTGGGAGCTTGCATGCACTGAGAATAATTCCACCCACCCGCCCTTTCATGCAGTGGAAGTGTGATGTGACAAACTTGAAGTGGAAGTTTGAAGATGAGCGTAATTGCTTTATCTCGATCTGCCTCACATATCAATGTTCCCTCTCCAAGTGAGATGAGACAGGGGGTGAAATCTCAGACTTTGCTTTTTACTTCACCTCAGGAAATGGCTGAGAAACGGTTTACTGCACTGAATTCTCATATTCCCCCTTTCTGACCGAATATGATATAGGGAGTGTGTGTGTATGTGTGTGTGTGTGTGTGGGGGGGGGGGGGGGGGGGGGGCTGGAGTAGGAGAGGAAGAAAGAAAATGGAGGAGCCTATTACAGACCGACTGATACTGTGGCTTTGGCTGCTATTACGGCCATTATTTGACTCTTGGATGACATCCAACCACTTTAAACCTGGTGTGCTTTTTTTCCGAGGGGACATTTTCAACGTTTTTCAAACTCTACTGGCCAATCAAAGCGCATCTTTTCCGGTACAGACCCGAACATCTGCTCTGTGACGCATGCGGAAGCTTATGGCTCATGCTTCCGATATATAGGCTATATGCTTCGCAAGGAATCTCATGGAAAATGTGACCAAATTTGACCCATTGGATTTTTTTTAAATTTTGGTGGCAGTCTGTTCTTGTTGCTGTGCCCTGGCTGCGGTGGCAGTCTGTTCTCGTTGCTGTTCCCTGGCTGCGGTGGCAGTCTGTTCTCGTTGCTGTGCCCTGGCTGCGGTGGCAGTCTGTTCTCGTTGCTGTGCCCTGGCTGCAGCAGACAGCGGTGGCAGTCCGTCCTCGTTGCTGTGCCCTGGCTGCGGTTGCAGTCCGTCCTCGTTGCTGTGCCCTGGCTGCGGTTGCAGTCCGTCCTCGTTGCTGTGCCCTGGCTGCGGTGGCAGTAATCCCCGTGCCAGGCCACTGGGACCTGGACAATGTGTGTGCCCTGCATGCCGGTCTCCGGTGGCTTCCAAGTAAAGGCCATCACTCTCTCTAATTAGCCCGTCTCTTTTGGGCTGTGACTAAAATCACCTCTGTGGCTCCTTCCAGCGTTGGATCACACCTAATTTTAATTAGACCCTTCGGAATATTAGCCAGGGTCTTTGTTCTGCTCTTTCTCTCATTAAGGAGCCAGACAAATGAGTCTTTAAATTCCTCGTATAACGCATTCCTCCGTCCTTCAATTCAATCAATTCTTCCCTCTCTCTCTCTCTCTCTCTCTCTCTCTCTCTCTCTCTCTCTCTCTCTCTCTCTCTCACACACAGTGGTGGACAGTATAGAAAAGTATACACGTCTACTTGAGTAATATACTATGCTTAAGTACTTTTTGAGTATTGTCATTTCTACTTTTGACGTATTTCTTTAAATAGCCTACTTTATCGACCATACTGGTCTCTATCTCTCTTTTGGTTCCTCTGCTCTTGCATTTTTTATTTTGTACTTCTACAATATACAGTAGGCCTACAACTTAGCAGAAGCTCTTATCCAGAGCTATACTCAGGAGAGAGAGTAAATTGCATGAACGTATAGTCAACAAATAACGGGGTCAATCGTTATTTTAGTAAAGGGCAAACAAAAGCAATTGAGTGCTATATAAAAGTAACTTCGGCAAACATGTACTATATAAGTGCCTTTTTCATATTCACCCATTCACACAGACGGAGGCAACCATGTTTTAGACAGGCTATTTCCGGTGAAGATATACTTAATGTTAAGCACTGGCAGTCGTTCTCAAATTAGGGGTCCATGGTGTGTTAGGGACAGGACACCCCAAATCACCTTTTTCTTAGATTTTAAGCGTAATATTTTTGTGCTTTGTGCCTTTGTGATCGGGAGCAATGCTATAGTACAATTCTCTGGCGTCTGGTTTAACAGCTGTTTCTGTAGCTATTTCTGAGTCTTTCCAGGTTTCTGAGTGAAAGGAAATATTTGCCACCACTCGTTACACAGTACACATGCGTTCGATTTCTGAGACGTGACCTATAGCATACTGTATACAGTATCTAACTCATATTTATGTTTGTTTCATATGGATTTGTACGTCGGGGGCCGTGGTTTGTTTCCCTGCTGACGAAAGACAGACAGGCACACACGCATGCATGCACGCACGCACGCACAGTGTGGAGAAGATAATGTTTTATTTTAAAGAGTATTTTTAATTTAGACTTATACCTTTTTATAGAATTTAAGTACTTTGCTGGGTGTTTTAATTATTGTGTATTTATGTATTGTATTCTCTTTAATGTATGCATTAACCCGAGAAAAACTATTTTCCATTATGGATAATAAAGACATCTTATCTAATTTTGATTGACAATTATCGAACCAAGAGATAGTTGATGCTTCCATTAATCTTAAGAACATGTTTTTTTGCAGAATTTTAGAATGCATTAGAATAATAAGTGTAAACAAGAAACAGGGAATACTGTGCAAATCTAATACTGCTATACTGTTCTTGCATTGTGTTTGAGTTTGACATTTTATGTGGGCCTCTTTTAGCCAATGGATGCTCTTCTAAGAGTCCTGAACATAAAAACATATCAATGAAAATATCAATAAAAAATACAGATAAACAGTAAAAAAAGACAGGCTGTTGAAAGTCAACCTGACAAAAACAAGGAACAAGGAATACTGTGCTAATCCAATACTGCTATACTGTTCTTGCATTGTGTTTGAGTTTGAAATTTGATGTGGGCCTCTTTTAGCCAATGGCAACTCTTCTAAGAGTCCTAAAAAACAATCAATGAAAATATCAATAAAAACATTTTAATGCAACAGTAAAAAAGAAAGTCAACATGACAAAACAAAACAAAAATAAACATTGCAGAGCCTTGTGGGCCAATGGTTGAACAACAAAAAAGAAGTACAAGACATGTCAATACAAATTCACCACTTGAGGTATTTATTCCTTCCGTGTTGCTATTTCGACCGATTATCCCCTACACGCCCAGCATAGGGATCCTAGGTTTTGCAATGGAGCCCGGGTTATATTCCTGCTTTTCTTTTAACGGTTGCAAAAATACAAACAGCCAGAACTCAAACGCAAGTTCAAGTTCACACAGGTTCCCAGTTCACAACACCAAGTAGCCATCAAAGTCTGGTCCGTGGCTGTGTGTGTGTGTGTGTGTCCTCCTACATGCTCTGTGTGTGTGCGTGTGTGCATGTGTGTGCGTGCGTGCGTGCGTGCATGTGTGTGTGCGCGTGTGTGCATGCGTTTGTGCATGCGTGCGTGCGTGAGCATGCACTCAAGGCTGGTTGAGTAATAGATGCTGGTCCGCAGCCAGTGCTGCACACGCTTGTTCATGAATTATAAAACCAAGAGCAATTACGGCTTTTACACAAATTAACCAAAGGGAGAGCAGGATGCATACGGTAATTGGGTCAGTAGTTATTTCCTGCAACACACCTGGGCTAACGGTAAAGCGCTGGGTATCAATTATTAATGGCTGCTGTGTAGCGGGGCCTGCCCTAACACAACATGCATGTGGTTTATTAGCATATACTCATGATGACTGTAATAATCTCCATGATAGCATCTAAGTGCTACAGTACTTAGCCTCCTTTGCCTTTTAACGCTGTTGTGTCTCTATTGCAAATCGGTCAGAGAGGGCAACATGCATTTGTTCTGATCTTTTACATGTTAATGTATTACTGTTTAATTTAGGCGTATTTTACATTGGGTAAAATATTCCCGTGTTTAGTGATGGTGTTGCAAAACATATATATTAGTTTAGTGCTTCAGGGCTAATGTCAGGACGAATGCAATCATATGTTAGGATTTGCGGCGGGGGTTTCTGTCCCTGAGGCCACCCTGTCAAAGACACCCTGAACACATACTGTGTGACAGAAACCGCTCAATGCCAAATTCAAATAAATGGAAGGAATCATTCTGGATAAATAAAAATACACATCAGTGCAGATCTTGAGAAACTTAATCTTTCAGTCATGAAATTTGTTTTCAAATGCGAAGGCCACTGCAACTTGACCGCCAGGATTAATTTATCTATTTATCGCACATTGCCAAGGTTTTTCCCCTTTCACTCCTTATTTTGAAGCGCCAAATATCCATAACCGGATGTTACGATGACGTAATGCTGTGTGTGGTGTCTTGACCGGTTGAAAAACCCGGCTGCGAGTATCACAGCGCCTGCTGTCGGCTGTTGAAAAACCTTGTTTTTATGTATGTACAATTTTGTGAGTGTTTTGTCAGCCTGTGCGGGCTGGGCATCTTATGATGTAGGACACAAAAACTCTAAACTAAATCTAAAACTCTTGAGTTTGTATGTGGACCTCTCTTTTGTTTGTGCCTATATGGCTATATATATCACAACATATCAATAAACACATCAATAAAATGACCAGTAGATAAGAACAACAACAGTGAACGCAACAGTAAAAAGATGAAAGTGATGAAAGTCAACATGATACATTGTGGAGCTTTTTGAGCCGAGGGCTGAACTCTGCAAACTACATTTCATTTAAAGTCGTTTCCACCAAATTAACTATATTCATACTGGACTGGTGTCCACCCTAGGTTCATACTTATAGTCGACCTACAAGCTCACAGCACGTTGTGTTAGATAGATGGAGGTGAAGACATTTAGTTTTTCGTTACAACGGAAGAACAATACAATTATTTAACATGAGTGCGAAAACAAAAACAGCATCCCTCACACGGCAGACCACCAAAATAGCTAATGCTGATGCAGTTCATATCAGCGTCATTGCATGTGATTTCTGTTGAATCAAAACAGCTTGGGTTTATAGCCCCAGGAAACTTATTTTACACTTTATTATTTACACTTTCTGGACTTTCCAGGACAACATTTTTGTTGTTGTTGTTGTAGCTTTAGTTTTCAAAGTCTTCTGTCAGCACTGACCAGATGGACTGAGCTGCCTGTGGTAGTTCACCTCTGCCTCTTCAGTTTCCCTGGGACTGTGTGTATTGATCAGGGCTTTTATTTGCCATTTAAAGGCTAAAAACAACTGGCACGCAGCTACAGCTACAGAGGAAGGAAGGCAGAAACCAAAACGTTTTGGCTGCACACAAAGTGGATTCATGGAGTTTTAAAAGATGTATAAATAAATACATGTAAGAGACAGATGAAAATGTTTCATCATATCGAATTTCATCTGACTTTGTGATCTATAGCATCGGTTTGACCTCAAATAAAGAATACTTTATTTTTGGGTGAGGAGCAGAGCACATTGGCTCTTGATCATTAAAAGGACACTTCACCCTTTTGGTAAAAACATATATGTTATTGATGTTTAGAAGATTTAGAACCCTTCTCTGGGGTCTTTATGTGTGTAATTTGTGGTTTTAGATATTTTAGATTTTAACAGAGTCCATTATGTCATTGACACTGGCGTCACTTACAGTACCTCCAGGACTACATGTTTTCTCAGTAAAGACAGCCCTCCCCCAATCCAGGAGCAGTGCACAAAAGCATTATGGGAATTGTAGTCCAGGGAGGAAGTGAGCCCAGTGTCCATGACATCATCGACACGGCTAAAATCAAAAATATCTAAAACCACATATTACACGCAAAGACCGCAGGGAAAGTGTTCTAAATATTCTAAATGTCTACATGTCCCTTTAAGTTTAAGGTTTCAAAACAAAGTATTTTTTATTTATTTTTCATGTAGCCATATAGAACCCTGCTGTGCTCCAGTCGGTTCTATTGTGAGACAGAACCATGTGACCCTGTTTGCTGGGAAAGGCAACGCAGCTTCTCTGAAAAGCCCATCTAGTGCTCTCCCCCAGGAGCCACGCGCACGTAGAAAACACCACATGTGTGCTGTTTCACCCCACAGAGAAACTACTCTCTCCGTCCGCCCTAAAAGGAAGAGACCCCCCCCCCCAGATGTTGTCTTAAATGGGCACAACCTTCATGAAATTAACGCGTTCAAATAATATATGTTATATACATGACTTTTGTCACATTGAGCATAAATATTATGGCCCTATATAGTAGAACATAATAAGTAAGTATAAGCCATGCCATGGAGCCTATCTGATATACTGTAGAAACATGGGTATTTCAGAAAACTGTCAGGATTTAGAAGATTTTTTTTTTATTTTGACGTCGGGTCTAAATGGGTTAATAAGCTCTATGTATTCCTTACCACTCCCTATAGTCCCTACAGATCTGCTATTTCTGGTGAACGCAGGTTCGTTTGGACGGTTTGAGTGATACAAAAATGACATTTTGTCAGGAAAAAAAGGTGAAATATTTTTGAAAACTTTCCCAAAATAGGCATACCTTTAATGACCTTTTTTTTTCTTGCCTGCACTTAATAAAAGTTTTTATACGACATTCAATGTCATTATAATGTGTCACCTCATCTCCTTATGCTTTGTTCTTTCTTACATTCCCATGAAACAAAAACAAAAATCAATCACATGAAAACTCTTGGTGATCGCTGTGACAATAAAATAATGAAAATATTCTGAGTTTTGATGTGTGATGTGGTTGTCATATTCAAGCCCAAATTCTCCCAAGTTTGATTAGTATCATAAATGAGAATTTTTGTTGGACTGTCACACCCATAAAAAAACATTAGGACGGCATGAGTGCTTTTAGAAAATAATTATTTTTTATGCTCCCATCAATATGTTTGGCATCACTTATAAAAACTGTTGAAGTGGAAATAACGTACTTTCTCAGCCATGCACAGAAATAATGTGTGATAGAAATCTTGATGAACTACTTAAGGACCTGTTTTCAGAAGACATTAAATCATGTTCTCTATAACGACATATCCCGACAATACGGAGACAAGGTGCCATATTTTGAGATCTTTGCCAAAAACACCGTAGGTCCAATTTTTGTGTTTCCCCCTCCATCGTCGCTTCCAGTCATCCCGGGTCTCCATACATCCGGCCAGCTCGTTGGTGCTTTGCGCTCCTGCGTCATTCTTGACGTTATTCTTAACATTATGTTAGTATGGGATGTCCTCGTGACCGGTGCCCATGTGTTGGTTCCCACAGCACCACTTTGCTGGCTGGCAGCTCCTGGTGTCTTTGGCAGTGTCCTGCAAGTCTCATTCTCCTGGCTGCTATTTTGTCACTCACCCTGAATATTCCAGCATACAGATTCTCATTGGTAACATGTTTTGGTCATGCATTATCACCCAAATGAGGAAATATAAAAAAGCTCCATTGTTTCAACCAAGGTTCATGTTTTAGATTATTATTAGAGACAGTAAAATAAATGAGTGTTAGCCTACATTTTCTTTCTCCATTTGGCATTCGAACAAAATGGCTAAATATGTATTTTTTTACTTTTTAAAACCAGACCCCAGAAAATTACATCTGGCCACAGTAGTTGTTTTCTACTACGTGGGGGGTCCCATACTGTGTGTCGTATAGTCTCAATATATCAGTTTGTCACCTTCCCCTTCACATTCAATAGATCCCACGATCTCCTGTGGCCAGATGTAATTTTCTGGGGTCTAGTAGCACTATAGTAAATAATAAAAAAAAGTAAAATGTTGTAAAATGTTGTAAAGAAAATACATATTTAGCCACTTGTTCGAATGCCCCCGCCCCCCCTGTCAAAATAGCTAAAATCATTAAAAGCAGCAAATGAAAAAATGAAATAATAATAATAACACTCATCTTTTACTTTCTATAGCCATTTTATTTTCCAGACAGCTGTCTGAAAGTGTGAAGTCCACTCCCGTGGGGGAGGAAGGGGCATGTTGGCCCAAAACAAATAGGCAGAGATGGTATAAACTATGCATGAAATGATGTTTAGACAATGTTTCAGATATTAGAAAAGTCATGGAAGGGGAGAGCTTCACGGGCAAAGAATAATCAACTTCAAAATCTCAAAATGGATCAGAAAGACCTCACAGGCACTCTAGTGTTAAGCACCAACAGAGGAATGGATAAATTAAGAACCGTGGCAACATTAACACATTAAAAAAGGCCACAGCGTCTTTACAACCGCTATCATATTACATACTATAATAGCATGCATTAAATATGGGCACCCATAAACTATACTGTCTGTTAGGCATTAATATTTGTCATTACAATTACGCAATGTGGCCTCGTCTAAAACAGCAGTTAAAATGATTGTGTTACTGTGTAGGTAATGCTTCCTCTATGGTCATAATAATGATCTACACATCATTTTGGGCCAAACACATTAAGAACTTATTAATGTGTGCATGGTAAAAAGTACACATTATAGAGGTAATGGAGACTAATTCAAAATAAATACAATTTGATAATACGTAAGTAATGCATAATGAATTCCTGAGTGTAAAACCACAAGTGATGAAGCGATTTGAATGTAGTATAGATCCAAATATTAATTTCAGGCTTTGTGAATATGAAACATATCCACACAATGCTGCTTTAACTATAGTGTAAATGGGCCACAACAGAAAACTGCAGTAGCAAACATGGAGATATTATCGTCTTGTTTGTCATGGTTTGCAGAAAGTTGAACCCAAATCTATAGAGCCAAACACAGGAGCAAAATGTAATTTTGTTGTTGTTTGTCGGACCAATGACTAGTCTAACTAACGGCAGGCAGACAAGCAGGCAGTAGAACACTAAGAACAGGTGAGCTGGGTTCTGGAAGAGAGGAGAAGAGAAGAGCTCGAGTTGCAGGAAACACAGGAGCAAAATACTAGGAAATATAACTAGAAAGTAAACACTGGCTAGAGTCAAGCTATAGTAGCCTACTACCATGAAAGGTTGTGGAATGATCTGGCGATGAGTGAAGTGAAGACCAGGGCTTAAATACGGTCAGGGCTGATGAGTTGATGGCCGGCAGGTGTGTCAATTGAGTCACCCACACACGTGTGGCCACAGTATGGCACACAGAGCCAGCTAAAGTTAAAAAAATCCTCTCAGGTTGGACAAAATTTGATTATTTTGTTTCTCAACTGATTCTGACAGGACATTAGGTCTAGTAGTATAATGGACTGATACTGTGACACTGTTCTAGGCTGGGTTTGATTTAACAAACTAAACTAAATTAAGGTTTACTGGGAGAAAAACTATTTAACAAAACATGGTTTATTGGTTTGGGACTGAGATGTTGCTGGGTCTGTGTCTGTCTTCACACTGAGCTAGCTGGCTTTTATAGTAGTAGGGCTGTAGCAGGTGATAATTGGGGAACCTGCTGCAGGTGTGTCTGTCTGGGCGTGTGTGCATGTGTGTCCCAAAAAAACAAGAACGACTCAATCATAACTGCCAGGTGCGGTGTTCAGAGTATGGCTTTTTATGCCGTTCAGACTAAGGTCAGATTCTCACCTAATACTTCGGTAGACTCGGATCCGTAGGGCGGGGAAATTGGGGTTCTTGCTTATTTAATTGGCTGCGGTTTGCCTTCACACTGTCATTCGCAGCAATTGGAAACGCAGCAGGGGGGACCTTTATGTGTTCCATTCATAAACTATAGCCTACACAGTGAAATCTATGGTGATAAAATTACACTCATAACGTGCATGTGTCGTGCCGTCTGGGACCCCCCCTCTCTCTCTCTCTACGCACGCAGCCGCCACACACTATGTTCTTTTGGGCATGCAGCACCAGCGCTGCATGAGCGCACTGATATAACTCCCCAGTCCCACACAGTGACAGCACTGTTTACGGCACGCACAGACAGACAGACAGACAGACAGACAGACAGAATATTATGTAGGCTATACTACACTGCAGTGTTTTATGTGTTTTCTTAAGCAATTGATTAATGTACACGTCCTCATTTCGATCAGGGCTTCAGTCTCCTTATTCGACCACGTCTATCCACAGTAACGGGACATCTTTGCGCTGCGTAAAATATGCCTTCTCCGTCTCCAACTGTGTTCAGCTCCTCACCCGCCACATTATGTTTGCTTAATTTCCTTTATTTACTGCGGATTGCATTCACACCTGCACCGAATCGTAGTCAAGTGCGATTCGAAGCGAAGCGAAACCCACGTTTTTGGGCGGAGTAAAATGCGGTTATTTGCTGTGCATTAGGATTCGAATGAGCCTTCACACCTGCCAAGCGAAGCGCACTTTCTGACAATGCGCAGCAGGATTCGTTTTAATCGCAGCAAAGCTCTCTGGTATGAATGTGACCTTAGTCTCCCATTGGCTTAGAGGCAGCCAATCATGACAAAATGTCCACTACGGTTGTTATTAGAGGTACAGAGACACACGGGGACTACACATTTCACACCCCCAAATGAGACAGCGGCCCCATACTTCTGGTCCGTTTCAACGGTGTACTGCAGCTGTCAATGCAATCCCTATGAGAAGCATCATAAAATACCTAATTTCACTGGTCCATTATTGAGGCTGAAGCAATTCTTTTTGTGCTCCAATAAAGTGTCCCATATATTTGATTTGTCCTTTTCAATGTCACATACCTGCCATCTGAATATACAGTACAAGCCACAATGTACTATATAATATACTTCATCAGAGATTCAAAATGCTAGCATTTTAAATCTCAAGTTAAAGGGGTCGCACGGTATAGGCTATACGTCACGGTCACATCCCTTGAGGTTTTCAATACCCAGATACTGTATATTTGTTGTGTTTCGTTTTATATACTATGTATTTGTGGAAAATTATCTAAACAGCATCTTGCAAGACTAATTATGAATACTGTAAAACACACCATCGGAGCTCTGCGGTAGGTAGAGCATATATATAAGCCCATGACATACATGTTCACAATATAGACATGAATGAACAAAGTCAGTCGGGATCGGGATTTATTATTGAGAATTTCACTCTTTAAAGTCGGTGCTCGTAATGCTGCACTGAAAGTGAATTGTCATTGCACTTGCACACGGCAGTAAGTCAGTGCGTTGGCCGTACATGACAGCAATGTCATGGGGTGTGTGTTCCTGGCACTTTGTCCCTAGGCTTGGCAAGGTCTTGGATTTTGTCTCATAGAAGTCAGAGGGTATTGATTCACGCTTGAGATGTCTCTCCCTGGAGATTGGCTGGCTGTGCTGGCATTATGTTGGGTGGCAGCAGCATTCATAGGGTATACCGAACAATGCTGCTGTGGGACAACGCAGCTATTGTTCCCAGTGACTTTCATAAGCAGCGGGGGCCTGCAAGTGGGTAATGTGGAGGCAGCAGCTTACACTTTGGAAGGAGAGACTGAGGACATGGAGACCTTTTCCGTTTTGTTCGACTTCGACTTTTCAAAGTGGCGTGAACTTTGCTGTGCTATGTCATTAAAAATCACACTCACTTCCCACGTCCATTCCTAGATGCAGGTTTTGATGTATTACAAAGAAATGGTTTGCGTGTGTGTGTGTGTGTGTGTGTGTGTGTGTGTGTGTGTGTGTGTGTGTGTGTGTGTGTGTGTGTGTGTGCGCACACACGCGCGTGTGCGTGCATGCGTGTGTGTGTGTGTGTGCTTGTGTGTGTGCGCACGTGTGTGTGTGGAGGGGCATTGTATTAAACACTTAGGTATAAACACTTAGCCCTAAGTATTGTCCTTCATACAACAAATAATGAAAATAGTGTGTGTGTGTGTGTGTGTGTGTGTGTGTGTGTGTGTGTGTGTGTGTGTGTTTTGCCGTGGGGATGACATGCAGATGCATGGATCCACCCCACCATGCACCTTATTCTGACTTATTCTCGATTTAAGGTCACTCCCTTAAGGTAAGACAAGCTAAAATATAGCTGATCTACAAGCTCAAACGGCATCACAGGCTTGCGCAGCTTGTAAATCATGTTGCCATTTCTGAATTGATCATGTGTGATATTATCAACCATAATTATTGTGGACCATTCATTTGTTTGATAATATCACAGTCCAGCAATGTCATAGCAATAGTATAGTGGTTACTGGATAAGGATATTTGACGCACCACTAGCAGAGTGAAGCGTCTTAACGAACACAATTGGCCCGTGAGGGAAACGTACCGGCCATGGAGGATGGTCTTTGTCAATGCATGTGCTTCCACGGCTCCGCCTTCCGCAGATTTTCTGTAATTATTCTCTCATTACTGCATCACTGTGTTGCACTTCTGTCTAGACGCCATTTCATTGTATTTGTATACTACGTGCAGTGACAATAAATTTAATCTAATCTAATGTAATCTAATCAGGCATGGTGGGGCACTTGGGGAATGTTAAACGGGAGGAAAAGGGTGGCATGGGTGAGCCAGTAGTAGGATATAACAGTAGTGGTAGTGGGAGGAATTGATTGTCATAATGAATACATTTCTGCAACTGAAAGAAACATAATGCCCCCTAGCTTATTTTTCTTTGTCTCCATGTCATGGTGGACTATGCTGTATTGTATAGTAATGTAGTCGAAATTATGTATTCCTTTTTTCCCCCTTTTGCTTAAAGGGCTCACATCTTATACTCTGTATATGACAGTGTCACTTGAAAGTCACAAGTTTGCAGATCTTCAAGCTACGTACGTTCCAACAGCATGCGTCTCATTAGCTGACTTCGTTTCGGCAAGCAGACACGGTTGCGCAATGGAGTATAAATTGAGCCCCAGAGTGATTGGTTAGAGCCACTACTTATTCAAAATGCTAAAAAGGCTAAAGCTTGACTTGACTTTCCAATCCCATGTGGAGAACTGGCCATGCAGTTAGCCCCTCCCCCCCTCCCCCCGAAAAACATAATAAAATAAAATATAAGAGTCCCTGATTGTGTAAAAATGGGATGCTTTACAAGCAGCACAGCACAAATGTTGAGTCAAGGGCGACCCCTGAACCAAAGCATCTGAGCAGTAATCTGGGTTACCGCTCTCCCAGGATTGATTTGAGAAAAGAGGACTTTTACACCTTGCATGGTCAAAGCCCCTCAAGCTACAGCACTACTGTACCAACACAATGTCTCCCAGGTCAAAGACCACAAGGTCACCATGCCTTTGCCTCTGTAATCATTTTTAGTATACAATATTATATCCTATCCATGGGAAGTCCATTTCACTGCAGCTTTCACGTTTTATTTTGTTCTGCACGGCATCAAGGTTGTTATAGTGAAACTAGAAATTGCAAGAGCATTTTAGATCAAATATAATCCTGCACACTGTCTTCACATTTTATTGAGCAACGTTTCGGTCGTTCAGACCTTGAGGCATCTGCCTGATGAAGGTCTAAACCAGGGGTTCTCAACGTTTTTGGCCGGGGACACCCGGAGATGCTTTGACACTGTCTCGGGACCCCCGCCCCCTCCCGACCCCCAATATAAATTCACTGCTACAATAACCTTAATAATAGAGACAATACACCATAAATAAATACTGAAACCAGATATAATCATTAGGGAAGATGTATGTATTATGTGTATTATAATATGTAAACTCTTCATTTCCATTTTCCAGCCATTCAGTTGCAAAAAATAAATAATAATAATAATAATAATAATAATTTGGGGACCCGCCAAAATAATTTGGCGACCCCCAGAGGACAGTGAAGACAGTGTGCGGGGTTCCATTTTTTTCTACTCCTCCAGTTCCTTTATGCGATGCACCTGTCCCAGGCTTAATTCTTGTTTTTTAAAAGGGGACAACGAATGGGGACAACCAGAAGTTGTTTTCTGCCCACTCTTTGACTAGGTGGCGAACATGTTGTCTACATTTTTAGGTTGACACATGACCAAAAATGCATAACAAGCAAACCCACTTGAGGAACAAAATCAAACTAAACTTAAATGGTAAACATGAAGTCACAACGTTGTTTGATAATGCCTGATGGCTCTTTTTGGAAACAAAGACATCATAAGCTTGATTGATTGATTGATTGATTGAAATATTTATTTACAGTTTGCAGAATTACAGCACATTTCAAGCACAACTCAATACAAAGACTGTGGATGACCCAATAAAGCATTACACTTGTTTACAATTCATCAAAAGCATGCATGCATGCACGCATGCACGCACGCACGCACGCACGCACGCGCACACACACACACACACACACACACACACACACACACACACACACACACACACACACACACACACACACACACACACACAGACACACACACACACACACACACACACACACACACTTTGATTTAGATTTGATTCATTTTCACAAGATCTTGAAAGTAATGTATTTCTGTTGGGCAAATCACTTTGTGATAACACGTAGGCTATATGACTGCAAATATTTGCTTAAAGAAACGGAAAAGCAAATAGTAAATAGGTAACTTAAGATAATTAAATTGCTTCAAACTCTTACAGATCTAATATCATGCACGCTCGGACGAAAAATAAATCATGCATGCATAGCAATACATTATTGCTGCCAGCATCAATGCATCCGACACTTTGGTCCCCAAACCAAATATATTGGTATAAATAATAACACAGAACGAAAATACATCACTGGGA